>NW_020884896.1:7500012-7660375 GCF_003945725.1 Corapipo altera | reverse complement strand
AAAAAAAAAAAACCTTTCCCATATAGCCACAGTGTTATCTGTTTTTTGGGGTTTTTTTAATAAATTCAGCAGTGTCTTGACAAGATAGTCAGGGCTGTGACATGTACTGCATTCAATTTTCAGGTCATAACTTGCCACATCTCCCACACTGAAGGAATCTCTCCAGTCAGACCTGATACTGTCTGCCAGGTGCAACTTGATGATATAGCAGAATGTTATCTTACACATTTTATTTATCACCTCATTCGAAGAGATAATAAGATACCCACTTTATTTTGTTCACTTCCTGCTGAAGAATAAGCCCTATGGAGGGAGAAGCCACTGATTGCCCAACTCCTTGTTTATCCAATCTCAAATTTGTAATGGTGTAGTTGGGGAATTTAAATTGGCATGTTATTGAATTATTCAGTCCTTACCTCTTCCCAGCAAGCTCTAAATCATAGTTTGGTCTGTAAGGAAGAGGTCGAATTGTATCTCTCTGCATATCTGGGGTTTTTTTCACTTAACAATGGTGATTTGAAATATTTTAAATATCTTTCTCCCTGTTCTCTAATATTTTCTCTTTTAAACGAATTATCTTTTTTTAATGATTTACTAAACAAATATTCATGCAAGAGAGTTGTGCATGTTGCACTGAAAGACATTTCAATATCATTCTGAGAGAAACTCCATGGAGTTGGAAACTCCCTTCTGTTTCTCCCTCCAGACTGATCCATTCCCCAGAGAGGTATTGGGGTGTGGAAAGGTTTGCTTCTTGAGAATTAGTTGATTCCTTGGATAAATGAAACAAACGATCAGGCACTCAACATATTAGTACCAGAAATGCCAGATCAATTCAAGATGTTCATCCCCAGTTGCTATGAATGGCAGCAATGAAAACTGTACCTTAAGTACATGCTGGTAGACTCTGAGCTTTCACAGCACTCCACAAAGCAGTTTCTCATACTTTCCAACCGACAGTATTGCACCGTTTTTGTATATTCCCCTTCCCACCACACTTTGTAAAAAGATTGTTTAAAATGGCTTCCTATATATTTTCTGGGTGAAAAAAATCCATGAAAATTGGAGGATGAAGCCCCTTTCCCTTTGTATTGGGTGATATGTCTAAGTGCCAATACAGACACTACTAGTGAGACCCAGTCTGACTTGAAGCAAATTGGCTGTAGTATTTACATAGTGTCCACCTTCTGTCAAAGGCCACAGGGGGGTCATTAATAGAACCAACACGTGCATACATCAGATTGCATAATTTTATCAATAGACACACACACACACACAAAGCTACTGGGAAAAGATCCAAGATTTTCAACTCACAAGATGCAACTAATCTCCCAGGGTCTGATAATTGCACAGTGTCACGTGACTGCTCAGAGGGAAGTAGTACACCCACCCATGCTTGCTTAAAGCCCTGCAAAATTTGCTCCTGCTTTTGCTTTACATGTTGTGAGAAGACATCAGGGTCTATGAACTTGCTACGTGGTCATGCCCACACAAACAGATTTCTTGGCTCAGCCATACTGTATTTATTTGAGGATACAAGCAAGTTTACAAGGCAGAGGAGGGTTGTAATTGGCTATAAAAATTAAGAACAGGAATGATATGCTGTGTTGACTCTATTGAGGAAGTATCCTCACTAACTCTTCGGATACTACAAAGAGAAAACAAATGGTGGTAACTATGAGTTGTCCTTAAATCAACAAAGTAACCAGCGGCCACACAGTAAAATATCTTTCAGAAAGCCTGCTGAGCTCCCTCTCATTGAACTGTTGTTGTATTTAATTATTTCAGTTGATATGAAGGGGCAACATTGCAAAGTCTTTAGCCTTCACTTCTCTTTCATATTTCAAGGACAAGTTCTGTTGAGAAGAGAGGGGTTCCTTTTCTTAAAGAAGAAAGTCAGACTATGGAATAGACTTTCTAAAACACCAGCTTGGAGGGGATAATAATTCTGTTAAGAGGACAGAATTCAAAAGGTGTTGGGGTTTTTTTAGTAGGTTTTTTTTTTAAATCAACTGGATAATTAGCTTAATATTGTTTTCAAATGTGTAAAAGTTAGCTAAAAAGAAGGAAGGATTTTTAGGATAAAACAATCCTTAAAAAGAGGCTTGAACTACAGCCACAGAACTGTAGCTCAGAAGACCTTAGAGGAAAACTTTCTAGCAGGAAGATCCAAAACACTGACTATTTTTATTTCATACCAAAACTTTAAAATTGTTTTCTATTGTTATACACAAAACAATTTTAAAATCTTTTGATCTAGACAGTGACCAAATCCATTACTTGTAGGGTACTAGCTGTTGATATTTCATTTTACTGTGTGGACGCATATACTAGACAAAATGGATTTTCAGATTCATCATTCTCACTAATTGCCAAGTTGACCACAGCTTGCTTAAAACACCATATTATTTTTATTTTTTAATTAAAAGAAAACTAAAGAGATGAATATGAATCTGAAATATATATTTTAATCTAAGAAATGAAATTAAATTTACCAACTTGTTTACACATTCACAGTTATGAGAAGATGGATTAGATCTTCCCTTAATAGTTTCTGCTGCTGGGAGTCAAATTACACGTACTTGATTTGTTTTCAGAGTTATTTGCATTTTAAATCTGCCTCTGAAGTAATTATTAAAATAGATTCTAAGGGTCAAACACACCTGTAAAACTTAGAGTGGTGGAAGACTATGGTTTCCCACTGTAGCAGCGGCTGCACCGCTGAACACAGAGCAAGTCACTGACTTTCATCAGCACCTACCTTGTCACAGTACCTGTGGGTAAATATTACCTGCAGGTTACAGGCTAATGATAAACTTTCTATTTTATTGCCCTCTCATCCATCAAATCAAAAGTGTTTCAGAGGATTTGTATCCCAGAAAAATGGACATATGAAGTGAGAAAGGAAGAACTATTTGATCCATCTCTACCTATTTTGTGCCTTCATGCTGCCTCATGGAAAAATGGGCACAAAAACAAAGGACAGAGGAGTGTCAGCAGAACTAGGCTACAGTTGGACAATAATCCTTGACAGCACAGTGCCCCTTTGGATAGCCTCCTCACAACTGTAGAGCACTACTGTACCTCTCTAGACACTTATTCTAGGAGTTCTTAATAGCTCTTTTCTGGTGAGCAGCTGAGAGATCAAATGGTAAATGCCACTGGCATGATCCCATAACACATCAAGGAGAGAAGGCATGGCACAGTAGTGTGGGAAGGTGTGGGAACCAGATCTGGCTTCTAGAGAAAAAGAGAGAAAAACTGCAACAATCTTATGAAGATGCAAAAGACCTGATGGATCTTCTTAAGTATATAGGACTTATACCCTGAAAGACACTTCACTCTTGCATTGGCCTAGCCTAACAGAAGGACATGGCCAACCTCTAGCTCCCGCTCAACTGTGGCAGTACTCCTGTTTCCAGACATGCAGGAATGTATTACACCAGCCTCTCAGAAGATTTCACCTGGGGATTTCACACAGCACTGCTGACGTGCTCTAACAGCACTGCCCATTATCTCAGTATCAGCTGTAACTGCAGTGAAGCTGCATGATCCCAAGTCAGAATGACAGTTCTTTTACGGTTCTTACTAAGCCAAGATGTGGTTGAGCACAACTGGTACCTCGGTTATGTTAAGAAAATGCTTCAACTGGAAAAAGCACTCCTCCATGGCTCCATTTTAGGAACAGATTTTAACCAACACTTCAGGTCATCCTTATGAGCAGTGAAGAAAAGCATCCCAAGTGGCCTGGAATGCAAAGGCAACTTTGCATAAAGGAGAAGCCTGAACTTTGCATTGCTCCATTTCCATTTGACCAACAAGCTGCAGACCATTTTCCTTGTCCTTCTCCTGAGCAGAAGAGAGCAGCTGAGATGTGCACACAGATGCATTAGTTTGACGGAGCAGGAGCAAAAATCCTCCTGGCCTGCTATTGCTGTATTGGACCAGGGGAGTGTAATTACCACCTAACAGTCCAATCAATCACATGTGCCTACCTTGTATTTTGATTTCTTCTGGATGGTTATCATAAAAAGACTATAAAGCACTGGCAATAGAAGTCCTCTGCTTCAACCCAAGAGTAGATGCTCTGCACTCACTACAGACGGATCTCTTTGAAAACACATACTCAGTATGTCACATCTGGCTTCTCCCATTCACAAGCACCTCATCAGATGCCTGTTTCTTTCAAGGCTGTCTTTGTGCAAATACCATATTCATGCAAAATCTTTACCTCCAGTTTAAAAGTGATATCAAACCATTTTGTGACATCAAATAAATTGATTGGTCTTTCTAGACAACTTCAAAATCCCTGTTACATTGAACATCTGAGTGCAGAAAACTATTTGACATTTGACTACCTCCTTCATACAGTAAGGACTTGACACTATGAAAGGAGTGTATTTACAATAGCTTTGTTCTTGCAAATGTCACCCAAGAATCAGCAGCAGCAAAACACCGGGTGCCTGCCATACATTCTGTTAATGAGTGGATGGAAAGGTTGCATTGGGAAGCAGAGCAGTAGGACATTATTTGATTACACTCTCAGTAAATATTTTGGTAAAGACTTGCACCAGCCTTTCAAAGGAAATTGTCAAATACAGAGGCACACTATTTTAGCTATACAGTTCTTATAGCTGGGATGTGAGACTGACTAGTTTAGAAAGCTTCAACAATTAACTGCAGAAATTGAGAATCCCAGTCAGAACACACACACACATCTGACAGATTAACACATGTACTTGGTTTGAGTGGCAAGGTTTTGACAGCAGGGAGGGGGCTACAGGGGTAGCTTCCATGAAAAGCTGCTAGAAGCTGTCCAATGGAGCAAATGCAGCCAGCTCCAAGATGGACCCACTGCTGGCCCGAGTCAAACCCATCAGTGATGGTGGTAGCACCTCTGAGATAACATGTCTAAGAAGTGACTAAAAAAATCCAACCAGCAGCTTCAGCCAGAAAGGAATGAGGGAATATGTGAGAGAAATAGTCCCATAAACACCAAGGTCAGTGAAGAAGAAGTGGGAGAACATGCCCCAGGTTCCAGAGCAGAGATTCCCCTGCAGTCCATGCTGAAGACCACAGTGAGGCAGCATGACCCCTCAATCCATGGAAGGAGAAGAGTTCGTGTAGGTGGAACCTGTGACCCCATGAGGGACCCACACTGGGGTAGTCTGTTACTGAAGTCTATTTCCTGCATCCCACAGAAACCACACTGGAGCAGTTCATGAAGAACTATAGCCTGTGGGAAGGACCCACATTGCAAAAGTTTGTGAAGGACTGACTCCTGTGGGAGGGAGCCCACACTGGAGTGGGGGAAGAGTGAGAGGAGTCCTTCCACTGAGGAGGAAGGAGCAGCAGAGACAATGTGTGATTAACCGACCACTGCCCCTATGTCCCACCTTCTTCTGCTGCTGGGGTGGAGGATGCAGAGAAAATTGTGAGTGAAGCTGAGCATGGGAAGAGCGGAGGGATGGTAGAAAGATGGTTTAAGATTCAGTTTTTATTTCTCATTACCCTACTCTGATTTGATAGGTAATAAATTCGATTAATTTTCCCAAGTCAAGTCTGTTTTGCCTGTGTCAGTAATTGCTGAGTGATCTCTCCCTGCCCTTATCTCAACCCACAGGCCTTTTGCTATATTTTCTGTCCCCTGTCCAGCTGAGGAAAGGAGGGATACAGTAACTTTGGCGGACCACATGGCATCTAGCCAGGGTCAACCCACCACAAGGAGAAAAATCTTAGTGGCTATTCAGCATGTTTTTGCTTTCCAGAGTCTAGGAATGACAGAAACATAAGAGACGAAAGATGAAAGCTTGGCAAGTTTTAAGCTTTCTAAAATTTGTAACTTAATCATCCAGTCTATGTTGCAGCTTTGGGCTGTAGCAGGGACTACTGCACCAGAATTGCAGCACACAACTCCTTAGCCACAGCACTTTACTATCACATTACACCTGCCCCACTCAGCAACTTTCAAGGTAGATGAGTGTTAAGTAAGAGCAAACTTGCTAAGGACAAAGTAACAGACTTAAGTGATGTCTCACTAACAGAAGGCACTGTAAAGTGACTTAAAAGTGGCACAGAGAAGTTTGTCATCTGTTGCTGCTCCCTGATCTCCAGATAACTGAGTTCAGTTTGCAAGCAGAATGAGCACCCCACAATGCTCGACAGGCAGCTGTTACGGGCCAACTCAGCCCGAGTGCTCCATCCTCAGAGACAACTCAGCAATCAGAGCCTGTAAATCAATATATTTTTAGAACACCTCCATATGTCATGTCAAATCTCTAATTCTTTTCCCAACTTCATCACTTCACCACACCCATCCTGATCACTGTAACACTCAGTTCCTTTTAGTGAGCTTCCTTTGGAGTCACTGGGTGGCTTTTGAGCACACTTAAACCTTCAAAGTGAGAACAGCGAAGCACACTATAATTTCTACATCATCTCTGAAAGTGCACAGTTCTAGACAATATCCCCTTCAACTCCTGGCTCATAATCATTGAAACACAAAATCAATTGCTCACCTTTTGATCTAGGCTATAGGCCAAGATCCACTCCTCCTGCCTGGGGTGGAAGAGCAAGCTCTGGATATAGAAGTTCAAACGGTACTTCTGGTAGGTAGCCCCTTCATCAGAGCTGATGAGGATGCTGCTCTCAACCTCTGGATCGCTAAGAAGCATGATCTAAATAGAAAAATGGAGGGAAAAGAGTGTTAATGGAAAAATGAAATTAACTGAACATCATTTAAAAGTAAGGTCATACAGCACTAACTACTATTAGATGTATTGAGAACAACACTCAACAGTGTAACAGGCCATAGAATTTCCAAAATAGGGTGCTTTTTTAGTGTTTCGGTTTCATTTTATTTGCTGATTCACTTGCTGATATATTTAGTGATTTCCTTTTTTCATTTTAATTTTATTCAGATAAATTCAGAAAGGTCAGCAAGAATGAAAAAATGTTATGTTGGTATAAAAGCTGAACTTGGTGTGATATAGCAACCTCAGGCAGCCACAGCAGGTTTTTCCTGACCCTTGTTAGTCTACTACCTCTCTTACCAATTGTGGAATCCTCTCTCTAAAAGTAAACAGAGCACTGCTGAGATTTAAGGATCATTATTTGGCAGTTTGGAGAGCTATGAATGAGAGCATCACTTCACTGGAAACACAGAATGCTTACCTGGATCAGCTGCTGCCATCTGAAAATGTGCATATGCACAAACATTGATACACGATGCCATATATCATGCTTCCAATTTGTACAGTAAGAGGTATTCACTCTCTCAGTGAAAACATAATTTTCCCCAAGCACGGGAATGTGTATGACCTCAATTTGTACAGGGAAGAAAACACTTCTGAGCCTCTAATTTTAATAAGAAAATTATTACCAGCATTTTAAAATGGGTTGATTCCACACTATCAGATGGCATGCTCTACATAAATGTTACCAAGAAAATGTTGTGGAAATATTAACACCACCTTATTAACATCTGGAGAAAATGACTCTACATTAAAGCAAATGCCAGGACCATAAAATAAAGGCAAACAGTGGGAAATAAATTACAGCTGTTCTAAACTCAGCAGGTTATTGATACAGCAGATGAATCAAATGTAGAAACTGTCTATCAGCAGGAAAACAGATCCAGAAATGGCCTTTTTTAGCTCACTGCAGAATGATCAGCTAGCTGAGATCTGCTGCAGTTTTGTTACACTCACATGTCCATGACAACTTTTATTATCCAGCTTCACAGAGCTCCAGCTTCAAGATTACAATAGGGAAACACATTAATTTTGACAGCAAAAATCAGTTACAAGGAATGGTAAGATCCTTGCTATGTTAGACCTTGATCAAGCAAAAAATTTCAGTGCTTGTTTAATCTTAAGCAGCTCATTAACTCCATGAAGTCATCAAGGGAAAGTGAATATAACATAAAAGGTGTCTGATCCTTTCCACTAAGAAACGAAAAGCTGAACTAGAACTGAATGTTTTCCCAGGGTGAAGCCATCTGTATGAATCCAGCTTGAGCTCAAAGCTCTTTCAACATCCCTCACATATACCACTTAATCAGTCCCAAAAACCAATCTCCACCCATTCCCACAGGAAGCCACACCACAGATCCTGAAGGAGTGCATTTTCATTGTGTTCTAGTGCACAGTCTGGGGAATGAGAAATGATCCCATATGCAACTAACTCCCTGGAAATTGGCCTTGAGAATAGATCTCAAAGGTCTCCACTTAGAAGGAAGCTTTGGTACATTTCTTCTTTCTAATCAGATCAAGATATTTATTTTATTTTGCTCCAAACAATAATGATTTCACCACTATTTCAAGATATTTTTTTCTGTCATTGGTAACCTAGACTTCAGAGGCATTTCATCTACTCGTGTTCATCTAAAGCATATTGTCTGTGCCAGAGAACTGTAACACAGTTCAGTAAAAACCACTTGTTTCTACAGACTGGAAGAAGGATGTAAAGCTGCCCACTTAATAAGATAATCCAGAAAGATCTTACCTTTAAAATAAAGGAAAAAAGTATTTTCCACCTGATGTCATAGAGGGTTACAATGTTAATAATGCTGTATATTAAAAGGTCACTGTTGGAGTACTGCTCTCAAATAGGGAGCACAAGAGAGCTAACAGTGGTACACAAACAAACGCACTGCCCTTTCACAAATGATCTGCAACACTTCGATGTTTAAGGAATGAGTCATATGAGATGCAAAAGGCAGCATTTCCACCAAATGATTCACAAAACTGGACTTTTTTTTTTTCTGGATGCATAACAGTGTTTGCAAGATCAGATAAAACCATCAAGTTAGGAAAGGTGGAAGAATCTAACAGTCACATGTAGTGGTAAGTAATGTCACATAAGTCACCTCCTGTCCTTTTGCCTACTTCCTATATCAACTCTCCATTCTTCAAATGAACATACATGACACGCCTTTTGTCATCTATCCTCCCAGGCAAGGTTGATCCTGCACAGAGCAGGTTGGAAGAAACAGGAGGCTCAATCAAGAGTGGGAAAAAAGGCCATCACCAGCCATGCAGCTAGGACTGGCACACAGGTTTGTTACATGGCAAGCAGGAGAAGAAGAGTGAGAGATTCTGGGCCTCATTTTGTTTTTTGGTTTTGTACTTTTTCTCCTGGAAGCTATCAGGGGGAGGGAACTCTTGGCAGGGGAAATAGCACGACATTTGTCAAAGGCCTGAAACCACCACTTCTCATTATGGGGCCAGGACGAAGGATCTACCCCAGTAGTGATTTAGATTAATCACTTTTCATTAAGAGGCAATAAACAAACTCCAGTCAGAATGAGCATTTCTGCCAGCACCCTGTGTTGCCATTTATAATTGCCATAAGGAAGAACAAAGGAGCACCAGAGAGTTGTCAAATGTAATTTATAGGGTTTTAAGATCTAATAATTTTCTATAAAATTAAATAAATGGTAATCTTTACTTAAAAGGAAATTACATTTCACCTTGCTACATTCTAGATTTTATATATATATACACATGCATATATAAAATATTCTTTTCAGTTGCTGTCTTCTCTAGTTTGAGTGGAGAGGGGGAGGGGAGGCAGGATTGGTTACTGTTAAGGGTAAATCCTTGAAAACATACTTGAGATGAGGTAGTTTATGCTACATGCTTTTTCCTGACCTCCAAAATGCAGCAAACAATGAATGGCAAGCACCAGACCGAACAAAACAGGCCGAAAATCAAATTGAACTTCAGAGAGTTTCTTGGGAATGGATGCAGAGAAAGAGAGCTATCTGGGACACGGTGCGCCTCCTTTAAAGCAGGAGCTTTGGGAACAATCACGACACATACAGAGCTGTTCTGGATGAACCCCAGTTGGGCAGAACCCCAGACACCAGTGAGAAAAGCACACAGAAGGAAGATGATACAGAGAGGCCACCCTGCAATATTAACTACAATGTATGGACTGAGATATTCAGTAGATGATCAGGAAACATATCCAGCTCTGAACACTTCAAGGAGATTTAACCCAGGAAACAAACAGCACAAGTTGCAGGCACAAAGCACAAGGAGGGGAGGTGCGATACCTATATCTTCCATGATGTATTTGGTACACAAACCACAGTAAAAGTCACTCATATTTGTTGGAGAGCATGTAGGACCCTTAAAGCAGCTTTGAACAAATGCAGAAGTAGAGAGGAAGGAAAATGATACCATATTACAGCACAAATGTACAAGGAAGTTATGCCCTCCAATGGGGTTAATATAATAAAAACTAGGGTAGGATTTGTAACTAAGAATCTGAGTTCCTGCTACTCTGATTAAAATTCCAGATGTGTCACTGGGTTAATGCAAACACTTTCCTCAGTATTGCTTTCACACAGGCTACGTGCAAGTGGATGAGTTAAGATGGTGACACATTCCTCTCCCTCTGCACCAAGCTAGCCAGGCACAAGAACTGTGATCTGGAATACTGAACTGTACCAGTAATGAGCTAGCACACTTCTCACAGGCACAATGCTACAGCATGCCTAGACTCTACTGGCATGGAGCTATGGGTAGCCTGAGCTCGTATTTGCCTGAATCTGTCTACTGCAGTTATGCCAAAGACTCCCCCATAGCTTGGCACTCAGTCCTTCCCTCAGTACCCTTCATGGCTTTGCCCTCATGTCAGCAGACATGCTTGGCACATTACATTATCCTTCCTCTTCTGCACCTGAGGCACAAGAACACACACACACACACTCCCTATGTTATTACCTGTATCCATAGCATCACATTCTAAAGCTTTATCACCACTCTTGCTCCCTGGCTCTGTGTCATTCAAACGCAATAGGGATCTGTCTTGTACACAGCTGAATTTGTTAATAAACCACCACTGGATAAAAACACTAAAACAACATGTCATGTAAAGAGCATTTTTATTAATATTAGTTCTCAATGAACATAAACTTTCACTGTAAATTACCAAAGGACATCTCTCTAAATCAGCACAGAGCAGTTTTATGGGTACAATATCTGTAGCAGTAGTACCACTCAGTTACATTAGCAGGAAGGATCTCAGTAAATGAATAAAGAAGTCAAGTTCAAATATATGTCTTTTGTTCCAAGAAATAAGTAGATAGTATTAAACCATTCTGTACTGCCTCCTGATTCTGCCTTCACTTTAATACATTTTCCATAAGTGGTCCTTTTCAGAGGTCCCAGTCACATTCTCATTTGCCTATATAAAGTGCTCTTCTAAAAAGAAATAAACAAAACACTTAAAAAAAAAAAAGAAAAACAAACAAACAAAAAAAAGAGTTTAAAAAACACTACAAATCATACAAGCCTCCGTAGCCACAAAAGAAATCCAGCTCTTTAGCAAAGTATTAGAATTTGCTCTGTAGTGCTGCATTATCCTCTCCTGCAACTGAAAAGGGTGTTCTGCCACAAACACTGCTGCAAAGACAGAAATTTGAGGTTTCATGTTTACAGCTTCATAGGGATTTCCATACTGAATATGCTCAGTTTACAAGTGAAAAGGCTTATTTTGGAGGTTTTTGGCCTCTTCCCACTAGTCCCTCAACTCAGAAACACTTTAAATCCTTCCTAACAACAGGTCATATCTACATCATCACGAGAAAACACAAATCTGATTTAAAAAAAAAAAAAAAAGGGGGGGGTTTATTTCTTTTCCATTTTGATTTAAAACATTTAAGGAGTTGTATGGTCCCACGAGACCTATGGGGCCAAGCCTACTTCCCACTAAGTTCCATAGTAGCTTTGAGTTTAAAAAGCCAAAAAGTTTCAACAATTTGTGCTGAAATGTCAACGCAAATGGAAGATTTTTGCTTTGTTTGGATTTATTATGTTCTTTCCTCCTTTTGAAACTGAAAAACTAAAATCCAGTGACATTTAAAGGCTTAAAGATACAAAAATCATTTTCTTCCTTCAAAACATCAGCCTATCACAAATATGTTCAATATGAACCGTTTGGAAATCTCTTACGGGAAAAGTAATTTTTTCCCACTGAAGCATTTTAGATTAAATGTTTGACCATCTGAAATTTCTCACTGGCAAATAGTTGGTTATTCATTCTCCTCCCATTCTTTTCCTCTCCAACATCATGACTGCAATTTACTTGCCCTGCAGGCTAAAGGATGCCCTCAAAGGTACGAACACAACCCAAACCTCTTAGAATACATCTGAAGTCCTTCTCTGCTGTTCCCATGGAGACAGGTGCAACTCATTGCAAAGAAAATCTCCTCCTTTTTAAGTTCATTCTTCACCACGTGTCAGTTCAATTAAAAAAACTTCAGTTTAATTAAATCAGCCCAAACCCCTCTGAGACAAAAAAGTGCTGGTGCCACAAGCAATAGTCTACTTACCAGCAAAAGTAACACCCATATAAATCAGCTAAGCTAAAGATAGCTTTTAGTTATTTGCACTAGCTTAGAAAACACACCTTAACTTTATACACTTTCAGAGATGGTGTTCAGCGATGGCTAAATACCTGCTCACTGCCCTGTAGATATACTGACCTCTGCAATAATCAGGGGAAAAGGAAAGCAATCTCTGTTTTCTGGTCACCAAGCATATCCGTCAGACAGAAAAAATAGGATGTGGTAGTGACAAAAATCTGCTCTAGAGAGAAATCCCGTGTATTTACATACATGCAAAGCAACTCACTCCATTATTTAGTGATCAGCAGCTGTGACAAGAGGGACATCTGTTCTCTGGAAAGCCAAACAAGACATCCACGAAGAGGGCAACAAACAGCTTTCACATAATTACTTATTTTGTGACCTAAAAGGAAAACGTTCATTGCAATCCCTTGTGTTACAAAGTAGCCTAGATTTGGGGCTCCTTCTTCCTTCATATGGCTCAAAAATTTCCTTAATGTTAAGGATAACCCGTGGGCATCAGTCAAGCAGTAAAGGTGCACCGAGCTTTCACGAGAGATTTCAACTTCTTGTAACTTTGCTTCTTATTGCCCAAAATTTAACACTAATGGCAAATTTAATTAATGAATATAGCACCAGATCACCAACTCTCAGAACCATAGCGCTGTAATCTTAAAGGATGAAGTGCACTGCACTCACTTTATAAGGGTTTATGAAGCATGTGTTATAAAAGTACCTCAACCATAAGGCTTTTATACCTTGGCACTCACTTCAATACAATCCCATAAAATCCAAGCAATCTTTAAGTGTTAAAGGTGACTTTCACTACTGTATTTATTATTGGATAATGAAAAATTACTCAGACACCCATAGAAACTGAGCAATGATATAAGAGTTTCCTGAGAATTTTGCACTGGGTCTATATTATATGTACCATGACCAAAGAACCAAACAGCTCTCTCAAGACTTTTCAGACACTTCATGCTAACCTCTCTCCAGAACTTCCTTCCCATCAGGACTTCTTTGTAATTACAAACCAATCTGTACAATCCCATTGCTTGTCACTGAACTTTACAGATGTCAACAGTTGTTTCTGTAAGAATTCAACTCCTGTGAAAGACTTCCTTCATAGACTCCTCCAGCTGTGCTGGAGACTGACAGCTCTCTAGTCCACTAAATTGGTTTGAGAAGACAGCATGGATTTGTGGTACCAATGTCAGGGTGACCCCATCTGTGGGTTCCCCACCTTTGCAGCACTAAGAGAGAATGATCAGAGCACATCATGCAGTTCAGGTTACATGCAGGTTCTATATCTCTGTAGAATGTTTTGCCTTTTGTAGAGGGTACATGAAAGAAGAGAACCACAAACAGGAAGAAAGTAACAAGCTATAAAATGAAAACTTCTTTTTAACCCAAAACAGCAGGGTCTACTGGTGATACTTCGAAACAAAAATGGGCACCACCTTGCCATCTCTGAGGAGATGCACATCAGCCCACTATGCTTGTTTACGGGGAATAATGATGGTTAAACTTTTGTTGACCTCTATTGTCTCTCATGTCCAATTATATCCAGATACTAATTAGAATTGTTCCGATTCGTACAAAATTACAAGAGGCTCTTGGCACTGCAGCCACACCTGCCATAAATTGCCATACCAAAACAAAACACTTCACAGAATTCCAAGCTCGCACACCCCATTCCCCATTGAGAGATCACTTCATTTAATCACCACCTCCAGCAGCTGCATGAGAGCATAGATGCACCTTACAGGATGCCCTGAGGATCAGGAGCAAATCAGGGCTAAATTGGATATAAAGCAAAAGCTTTTCAAGGAAAACCACTCTGCAATCCTTACTGGTTGGTGGGAAATGAAAATACATCATGGCTGTAAAACTGGGAAAAGAACACAGATACTCTAAAGCTGCCATCCTAACCTACCCGCAGTGCCAAATCCCAGGCTGGATCCAATTTGCATGCCAACGTACTAGAGGCAACAAAGCAGAACATCTTATATTTGTTTTGCTGCTAAGCAGGTCAGAACAACATATCTCCCCTCTTTCTCTTGTCTTTTTGGCACTGGACACATGTACTTTTCACTTTTAATTACGGGGCACAGCAAGCATTTGCTCGTTGAATTTCAGGTGCCAGTGGGGATGGAAGCCATCCAAAAAGCATGTGTTTGACCTGGCAAAGAGTGACTGATTGGCAACAGCCACATGCTTGGTTGTAAAACCTGTCATTGTCACAGCACAGCAGCATTTACCCAAGGTTACTCCAGCCCATTATACTCTTGTTACTGTTGCACATTTTCCACCTCCCCACAGATCATCAGAACAAAGTCCTCTGCCACAGTAACCCCACCTTCCTAAGGTGCCATGTGCTGTTCAGCTATTTTGCCAAGGGCTTTTCTGTGTCACAGCATGTTCGTGCACAGTCCTCCTCCAGGAGCTGCCAAATGGGTTACAAGCATCATCACTTATGGCTGGTTTTCATATATCCAGTTTGACCAGCAATTCTATGACTGGGCCTAGAAGTAGGAGCCTCAGCTGGTGACCTTAGGCACCAATCAGTGCTTCCACACAAATTTAAAGCTTCTGATCTGTATTATTATATTGTTCTGGAGTCTGGTATTTCTACATAGCATAGTTCTGCATGATGCCTTTTTAATCTTCTTTATTCTGCACAGGAAAACCCTCGCTGTTACTACATCTGACGCATTGCTTTGGGGCCACCATCTTTTTTTTAGTGGCAAGGAAGAGCTCTGGTCCCAAACTGTGCTCACAGAAAGAGAAAAGCAGCATTCACTGCTATAATTATACGTTGTTTGAGTAAATGCATGGTTGTGCTGTTCTCCATAGAACTACAAAGTAATTTTCACCATTATGGTAACTTACCGTGTAAGCAGAAATAGTTACAGAAAATAATGTTATCAGTAAGGAGAGTCTGTGTGCACCACAGCTGCTGGAACTGAGAACACCATTTATATAAAAACACTCTTCTGATTATAGGTCTCACTTGGGAGAGCACTTTACATGTGGGTATAAGTTTACTCACAGCAGTTGTCCCATTACAGAAAACAAAAAGATGTGCATGGATAGTTACTCATGGGGGTAAACTTTTTCAGCCTGTATACAGCAGTCTATTCCATTTGAGGACAGTAGAGTGTTTCATGGCTCTATAGAAAAATAAAAATAGTGTTATGTGTTTCTCTTGAGGCCATTAAACCTGAATACAATTTTAAATGCATCATTGCTTCTCCTTTGCTTACCCACTTTATTTTTCTGCTTTTTAGTCAGATTGCAGAGTGTACATAGACAACAGTCAGCTTTATCACTGTTCACATCCAGATGCTTATGATCTATCTCAATTTACTTACGTGGTATCTATTACTCACGTCTCTCACTGTCCCTAATGTAATTCTCTTCCTAACATCCCCCCACTAGAGGAAGTTAAGATGATAGGAGAAGGTCTATCCATTTTCTGCATGCAAGGCTGAGGCCTCCAAAAATTAAAGTTACAAAACATGATGGCATTTCAGTGCTCTGCGTGGTAGCACTCAGCTCTAAGTTGTCCAGCAAGCTCTGCATGCAAAGTCAGATGCCAGAGATTCCAATATCAGAAGATATTCAGGACCTAGGAATGGGATTCAAAACTACCAGCTCACTGGCTTTGACATTTCCTATTACTTTTAATAATTAGCTCCCAATGACACAGTCCTTCCAGGTTTATGGTGGTAGTCTTGTCTGCAATTACACACTGAGAAGGTGAGTGACTGTCCCAGCAGCTGTGAACTACAGCTGCTACATCCTATTCCAACAGGATCACTGATACCTCGCAGTCTTGGGAAAATCATGTATTTTCCTTTCTGTGTTCTTCCATGTGTGTACATGAGCCCTGGCCACTGCAGTGTCCCAAAGAACTAGAGTAAGAGGAAACAGAATTGGAAGAGAGAACAAAAAGGTTTTATCTGCAACATAACACTGACATTTTGTTTTGAGAATCAATTGGCAAAAGTCAGAAAATTGCCAAGCTTACTCCGTCTTTCCACCCATATCTGGATCTTGAGCACTACCTTCCTTGCCTCTACTCCTTTCCCACTCACATCTCTGAGTACAGTTGCTTCATGAGTTTTGTTGCTTTTTGCAGTCATTTTTAGGGATCATGTTGGTTTGCCATGGGATAATTCCAAGGGAGGCAAAAGACGTCAGATAAGTTTTCTTGTCATAAAAAGGACAACCTCATTTGTTGCAACAGATAATTATAATATTGTACGGCCTGTTGGAACAGGCAGCACCAATCTCTCCTCAGAGACATAAGGACTGGCCTAAGTGTTGATTCCTCAGATTTATAAGAAAACTACGCCTGAGTTTTCCCTAACTACATCTGAGCACCACTTAGAAAATCCTTATCAGTTCTTTCATAGTCCAGCAACATCTGTCTGGATACAATGAATAAAGGCATTTTAGGATGGATAGAGTCAAGGACAATGAACTCCGACTAATGCAAAAAGAAGCCTCAAGCACTCCAAGACATGCTGAAATACCTGTCTAAGATCTAGCCCAGCCAAGGTCTATTCTGAAGAAAAATTAATTCTAACACAGCTACAGAAGGGTTTTCAGGTTTCACAGTGCTGCTTGGGATAAAATATTTTACACAGAATTGATCACACCAGAGCTGGCATTAGAATTACTGCATTTATACTATAAGAGGCAGATGTGCATATACAGCAGAAACCAAGACTATGGCCAGCATGTGCTGAAATTCTATATTCTTCACCTTGTAAAAAAAAATGAAATAAAAAGATATTTTGCAATTATTATTGTGTTTGAGGGCTGGGGTTGGCGGGGGTGGGGGACAATTTTCCTTTAAGAGGAATGTCTTGGTGAACCAGCTCTTACCACTAAAGATCAAGGTCAGAGCATTATATGGTCTTCAAAAGGATCCACCTGCCCCTTTTCTAAGAGCTGCTCTCCACCCATTCTATTATTTTTCCTCCTTTTTACTAACAGGACATTGACTCACCATTATTGATTGATTATCCTACTGTCTATCCTGATGTCCCTCCTCGTTAATTCAAAACTACCTCGTTTTTCATACTTCATAAATTAATATATTAGTGGAGCTGCAGCAGTAAATGAGATGGCCGTGTTTCACAGAGAAGTAAGGAGGATAGAGAAAGGAAAAAGGTCTCATTAAACTGCCCTACACTAGGACCTGCAGCTGTGTCCACCCTACTGACAGTCTGGGTGGTAAATACAGGCAGCCCTGTATTTAAGGCAGTGCATCTTGACAGGCTCTCTTTTCCCTCTAAACAAGGCAGGGCACTCTGGAAGCTCACACAGGTCCACTCTGCCCACTTCATAAAAGCAATGGCCATGTTTCGTGACAAAATTGCAGCTTTATTTTAGTTGATATTATAACTTTTGATCTGTCCTGATCTGGCTAAATTTGAGCAAACTACCTCTGTTTTTCTGACAGCCAGCTCTGGGAAGTCTACATCTGAACGTGGATGTGACCTCTTCAGTTTTACCCCATCTCTTCTCTTTACAACCCCATAACATCCCTAAGGCTCCCTAAGGCCCTGACTCCAGAAATTAAAGGTGAAGCAGGCAGAGGGTACGACAGGAGAGATGTACTGAATTTTAGGAAGCCAGACAAAGCAGCCCTGACACAGATATGTACCACTATCCTAGCAGGTTCATCACTCTTACCTGGTAACTGTCCTTTCACTCCAAAAATTGTTTGCAAATCTCATGAAAACAAAGTGACATATAGTCTTGGGTTTCTCCCATCGTTCCCTCTCACAATTTGGACCTCCAGTGATTCTAGTAGACAATGAAGTGCTGTGAGACCCTCCTCCACCAATTTTAGGGTTTGTTTTTTGCTTTTTTAAGGACAGTAGGCTTGGGAATTGTATCTTTGAAGTGGTAGCTACCTACATTTACCATCCACAAACAACACCAAACATTGCTCACCCACTCAGTTCTTACAAGCAAAGCAACCTCAGGGAAGTGTGCATGCTAAATAAGTCAAAGGATTTGAAGTCTGGTTTGTCTTTTCCTAAAATCTGTGCCTGCTTTCATTCAAGTGGCAAATTTTCTTTTTTCCAAACCCACAGACAGAATCTAAGCAGGGATTTCAGGACCACAGTTCCAGTCCTTGACAGATAAATGATGTAGCAAGTGTCTGACTCTTTTTTCCTTATTTTACTTATACATCTGGTGTCTACATGCTTACTTTTATCAACTAAACTTGCAAGCTCTGGGAAAACTAAAACGACATTTTTTTAAGAAAACATTTTTCATGAAGCCAACTTTGATGGCCCTCTTTTTTCCCCCTATATTTATTAATCAATTCCTGCATTAGGTTTCCATTCCCTTTAAATATTTACCTCAGTACTAACAAAACATACATTAAACAAGTTCAGAAACCTAAGAAAAATGCAAATAAATACTCTTGGAATATATAAGTACAAAGATACAAAATGCAGACACAGTAAGTACACAAAGACAACCCTAATTATGGAGTTTTGTAATATATGAACTTTTTTCCTTCATGAACACTGAAATGATGACTTTTAATGTAGACAGCTTTAAGATGGCTATCTGTTTCTGTTTATACCTATCTCTCTTCTAATTCTCTCCCCTTCACCCCCATTAAACAATGCCATATGGAAGCATTTTGTTAATTATCTCAATTGCATTTATTTTTAGAAACAGTTGATGAGCAGTGGGTGAGGTTCAGTGGGTCTGGGGTTTTTTTCTGTGTTTCTTTTTTAATGCATCTGCTTCTTCAGAGAATTAACTAAAAAAAACACCATAAATCTCCAGTTTTCACATTCATGCATACCAAGGGACAGCGTTCCTTGGAGTAGAAGAATCTCATAAGAAAGGGGAAAACTTCCATTGGGGATTTCTCATAAGCTTGGGTCCCAATTCTGTGTTGTCTGTGCTGACAAATGGTTATATGCCAGACCACAGATCTTACATGACGTCTATTTATCTCTATGATTTATGTTAAGTCAGAAGTAGTAAAATTAAAACCTGCAAGGAAACAGATAGTAGTTTGATCTTTCTTGAGGGACAGGAGCCTACAGGTCAGGTCAGGTTCCAGTGGGGCATCTGGCATGCCAGACCCCATGGTCCCCGACTGCAAGAGAGCAAAGGACTGTCTCACAGGAGCCTCTTGACTACAAAGATTCACAAGGAGGCACAACCCCCAAATATAGCAATAATAATAATTAAAAAAACACAAAAGACACAACAGAAAAAAAAAAAGGACCAACACAAAAAAACCCACAAATTCGGGCATCCGATATTTAAGAGTATTCTAATAACACTCATATTATGCCTTTACATGTCAGTGTTTTCCATTCATTGATCTTAAACCATGTTGGAAAGTCAGCTGGCATCAGGAAACTATATTTCTTACGTAGGAAAGGTCAGAGAAACCTACTCTGAAAACATGACTTTTCTGAATTCAGAAGAGACAACAGAAAACCCTTCAAAAGGAGAAATTCCTAAAGTCCTCTTCTCCGAGTATAAGAACACATCTGTAACTCAGGAGATGTCTTTCACACAGTTGCAGGTCACAGTTCTGCGAACATTTACAAAAATGATCTCTTTTCGCAGGTCCCAAATTCAAGCTGAATTAGTTGGACAAAGAGCGAGAATCCCATACACAAGAGCTCACAAGACTACACCTTGTAGACAAAACACGTCATGTCACATATCCTCTCACTCTTCCATGGGTGTTTGCGGGTGACCTTGAGAAAATCATCTTTGCAACACCAGCAAGTGAAGAAAAATATTACTTCTTCATTCACATTTTACTCCTCTATTTATATTGTCAGTTCTGGAGACTGACAGTGACTGTCCCTTGAAGTGTATTTACAGGATGGAACACACTGTGATGTTACCCAGATCACAGTCACATTTGTACTATCCACTGGTATAACCACAGCAAGCAAATCTGAGCTCCACTAATCCAGGAACTGTGTTTCATAGCTACAGCCTTTCCTATCTGCCCCCATCGACTCCAGACTGAGTGGCATGGATTTTGGAGAGCTAAGAAGCACAGGAACACCATATGCAGCTCAACAGGTCCAGAGAAGGGCTTCACATAGAGACCTTTACAATTGCATTTGCAGCTCAGGTAATTTAGTCCTTGTTAATGGCAGCTGCAAAGCCAAGAGCTATTTAGTGACTGTATTCCCTTAGACTGAAGGGAAAGATTAGGGATAGAAGACTGTAGAAACAACTAGTTCCATCACTCCCCCCTGTGGCTCTAACTCAGCCCCATTGCCTTTGAGTTATAAATACATTCTCTGAGATCACATCAGCAAGTGCCAGTTTGCAGCAAATACTGTTTATCACAGTGTCAGCACAATGAGGAAAAAGGGTCCAAAGAAACCTTCCATCTGCCAAATGGCTTTAGCATACTCCAGAGCTCAGTTCCTCATCAATAGCTTGAGATGCAATCTTAGGAAAAAGCAGCAGATGACTAATGGGAGCTGTTGCTAAGGATGGCAGCTCAGTTCGGGTTGGACTAGCAAGCATCAGGTACATGCTAGAATCTCTGCCTCATCAACCTATCACACATTTGATGAGTAAGGAAAAAAAATGCTGTGGAATTCCCTTTGGGATCTCATGAACTAAGAAAAGAAGGCAAAACCAAAATTAGTTTGAACCATGATTATGCCTTGAGGCTCCAATCACAGCTCAAGAATTCCTTTTGGAGATACATGAGGCCAGGACAGTGTTTGCTCTCAGTTACTCTTCAAGTGAGCAAGAAGAAATAAAGAGGAGCTCAAAGTGGTTTATGCTCATTTTGTGATCTCCAACTTCTGTAAGAGGTGCTGTCACTCCCAATGTTTTAGCTGGTCACCAGTCAGGTCGACGCAAGCCTCTGCAATTTCAATATTACAGTCACAATTACCTTTTTTCTTCATTAACCTGAACAGCAATGCAGAATTGCTCTCTGCCAGCTCATAAACAGCTGCTGCACTTCACCCCCAAAAGCTGCACAGAAACAAACAAATCTAATCAGATTTATCTTCCAGAGCTCCTGACTCTCCAAATACCTTTAAACATTTCTCCTTCTGACAGGCCAAGTTCAGAGGCAGGATGAGGTATGAGAGGTGTGGCATGACTTTGGTTTTTATAGCTTCAGTGATTTGTACTGCCCCTCCATTTTGATTCTATGACAACTAAGAAACTAGTCTGCAAAACCATTTTCTCAGAGCTCTTTAACTGAGCACCACAACCTTATTTCTGATTTATGCTGCTTGCAACTACTGTTCAAATCACTTATCTAGAAGTTCTATCTATAAATAAAACCTCTAACACTTCAGTTCTGGTATAAGCAAAAAATGGGGGGAGTCCTCATTTCATTCACTGCCCCTGGGTGGTGTTTCTGTTCAGTCAGTCAGCATAAAAGACTAAAAAACTTTTAATTCTTCAAGTTATCACTTGCAACAGTGTTTGTAACAGCTCAGGAGAAAAGCTAAAGACAACTGCATCCAAATGAATTGCAAAGCAAATCCATAAAGGAAGGTATTTCTAGGACATCAGAACTGTTACCTCAGCTCTTAACTGCAATCAGGACCTCCCAATTATCCACATCTCATCTCAGCAATACTATATACAGGAAAGTGGGTTTTGGGTTGATTTTGTCAGACTTGTCATTCTCTCCCTTTTTCCTCTCTTTCTTTTAAATGCTTTTTAACTCCATTCACTCAACCTCCACAGTATTCCCAAGGGCAGAGATAAAAGTTTTGTAGTGAAAACTGGGTTTTCAACTAAACAACATCTTCACCAAGAATAAGCACTATTCACAGAATATTTCACGGAAAAAAAGTAATACATAAAATCTATGGTTTAAGATCAATTCCTTGAGATTCAACAACGCACATCAGTGCCTGAAGGAGCAGTGCTTCAGATATATGGGACTTTGGTTCTCATCTTTCTGTACCCTTTGGAAGGACTTTACATCCCTTCATGGGACATCAATTTTAAAATGAATCCTGTTATCAGCAACCAAGAAGAAAGCAAATGTTCTCAGGACAGGGCATCTTACCCAACAGACCAACTCATGACAAAAAACAGGGAATCACAGCACTGTGGCTCCAAACAGTGTCATTTTGAAGTGCAGGCAGTTCAGCAAAGAACCACAAGTTTAATTATTTGTGGAAATTATTCCGTTTTCTAACAGAATTTTTCCAACAACCATAAAAAAAAAAGAGAGAGAGAATTGGGAATATAAAGAAAATGGAAATTTAAAAAGCCAAAAGAAATGTTCTTATTAAAATAGAAGAGACTTTTTCCTTTAGTGCTTTGGAAGAAACAAACAATTCTCATTCCCAAACTGCTGTGAAAATCTGCCTCTAGTAAAATGTAACTAATGCCCAAAATATAGCATTAAATTAAAGGTCAGCAGGGAACCAAGATCTCTGCCCAGCTGAGAGTAAGCAATCTTTTGTCATACCCCCAAAGACAGACAAAAGGCTACAGGGTACAAAAGCCAAAGCTATGTGTTTTCCAAGTCTCAGCTTTTCAGAGCACTCAAAACCATCTGCCCTAAAATCCCATTCATATGTAAGGAAGGGGTGCTGCAAAACAAATATTTAAGTTTTGCCTTTCGGAAGTTCACTACAGAATTGCAACCCCTTTGGCAACTGGACAAAGCAGGTGTTTCTCACGCAGTCTCTTTCTCAGGCAAACAACTGGGTGAGTAGATGCACTGAAGGGGAAGATGTGCCCTGGAATACGCTCTGCCTATTAGAGTATCTTCGTGGTGTTGGATGTGTTAACATGGAGGGACCTGGCTTCTCACCAGGGCTCAAACTGGTAACTCAAGAAAGCCACAGTGCCCAGGACTTCAGAGCTGTCTGACTGACCTGATCCAAACACAAGTCCCTACTGTGCAAGTGAAAGAAGCAACAGCCCAAGCATCTGCAGGAGAGTAGATAAAATCTGGTGGTCTCAGCTTCCAGCAGCAGAGCCTGTCCACACAATTGCAAAGCCCTGTGAAACCCTGAACTTGTTAGTTCTTAGGGGAAGGGAATTAGCAGTACAATAGCTCCACAGGAAGGTGTAGTAGTCCTGGCTCACGGCAGGGAATGTTTTGACTACAATGCAGCCAAAGTCTCCAGATTCACAGTGGGTTGCAGAATGCTCTAGCAGTTTCCTTACTTCAGCACCCAGTGTGCTCTCATTCAAATAATGGATGATCTGAGATCACCAAGCTTGCCTGATCACTAGCAATGATACCTGAGAAGCAAGAGGAATCATGGCTGGCAAGAAGTGTTCTCAGCAACTCCCTTTGATATCTGCATATTGTTATACTGATTTAATTACAACTGCAAATGTCAAACTACACAGTGGCAAAGTACCTTTTCCAAACACCTTCTGCGATTTCTAGGAAATGGACAGCCCCTATCTCAACTCCAAGACCAGCCCTCAGCAGGTTGAGGTAGCAGCTGGGAGTAGGCACTCTGGGACCCAGCTCTGCTGCTGCCCTGCACCATGTGGATACAGAGCCAAAGTCACCTCATCTCAGTCTTTGCTACACAGCTCTGTGTGTTGGTTATCTTTGTGCATGAGGAGCGTTGATATCACCCAGCTGCAACATGTATAACCCAGGAACAGCCATAGCCTAAATCTGACCTCCAAATGGCAAGCACTGGCAGAGCCAAGAGGTGCCCAGAGAGAAGAAAAGCTGCTCTGGATCTATCACTGTGATACTCATATAGAGACTGTGTTTCTTCACCTCTTCCCCTCTCAGCTGCCTCTTTCACTTTCAGGCACAAAGACATAATCAGTGATTTTGCCGACTGATAAACATTCGCAACTGATGTGTTTCCCTGAGGAGCAAAGGACAAGACTGAGAGACCAGCTGCTTTCAGGCTGCTCCGGCATTTTCCAGTCTGCTGTGTCAGGAAAGACATTTCAATACTTGGCAAGGCTCCAAACACAGACAGAGGTAATACTCAACACCCAGATGAGGATCTCCAGTTAGGGCTGGGAGACACGTTCTGAATACAGTGTGAAGTTGATAGAGCACTGGAACAGGTTGCCCAGAGAGTTTCCTTCTCTGGAGATATTCAAAAGTCAGCTGAACACAATTCTGAGTAATATGCTCTAGGGGACCCTGCTGCAGCAGGGAGTTGGACTAGACGAATCTCTGGTGGTCCCTTCCAACCTAACCCATTATGTGATTCTGAGCAACTTATAAGGAAGCCTAAAGAGAATATGCAGTGAAAAAATTGACTAAATAGATAAAACAAACAAGAGGTTTTAGCTTAAAAGGGGAAAGCCTTGAACACATGAAGCTAAGAGAGGATTTGATTCTGCTATCAATGTTACATCAGATGCTCAGACATTAACTCTGCTGGCAACAGAATAAAACCCAAGAGAATGGAAATACTTTAAGGCCTAAATATCCATCAGGCTATCAAGTCTGACCTCTGCATGTAGCAAGTATTTCAGAATTTCACCAAATCATTCCTACATTAAACTTGAATTTTTTTTCAGAACGGAATCCACTTTGAAAGAAAAGGGTGTGGGACTGCAATAATTCAGGAGATTAAGGCATGCATCAGGTGTTTCTTGGGAGCAGGAAAGAGGGCAAATGACAAAGGCTCCCAGAACATGGATTATAACCATGCCTCACCCAGCTGCTCAGCCTCTGCGTTTAAACTCTGGTCCTGTATTGCAACAGATGATGTTGGTGTTGAGAAATCAGCATCCCACCGTGACCTGACAGCACTGAGCAGAGAAATAAAGCAGAGATTGCCATAAAAATGAAAATATTCCCACCAAACCTAAAACAAAAAAAAAAAAAAAAAAAAAATCAGAAACAAAAAGCTTTTCTTTTAAAAGAAGAAAACAAAATGCCAGTGTCTCCCTGCCTCATAACTGAGCCCAGGGTTACGCCACAATTCAGATAAGGATGTTTATATAACCGGCATTTGGCTGAATGCATAATTCCTATTTAACAGCTGAAAAGCAACATTTTGGGTCTTCAAAGAAATCTGACAGGTAATTCCCACTGTAGTTCTGCAGAGTACCTGAGAGGTAAGTATCCTTCTCACTAGTAAATCAATTAGGAATGAATGTATGGAAAGCTTTTCTCCTCCTCCAAGTAACCGCTAATCCTCTAAGCACTAATGAGTAGACAGGGCTATCGACATGTGCAAACTCAGAAGCTGAGAGGCATGGAGGGTCCCATCAGCACCTGGGAGTGAATGCCTCAGGGGAAAATATCTTGCCTAGAAAGGATCTGCATGGTTCACGGTGGGCACACTGGCCCTATGCACGTGTTACTGTTGATATCTCCCTCCCCACTTATTGCCACAAACAAAGACCTATTTTGCAGCTCACAAGAGATCACTGCATCATGTTCAACGAGGCAGCACTTCTGGTGCTGGAGGTGAAACACATGGGACCTGGACTTTTTCTACGGGAATGCAACTGATTGACCTACTGCTTTGTGATTCGCTGTTGGTGGTTGTTCTCAGGAGCTCAGCAAAACCATTCTGCTTACTCCCCAAGCCAGTGGAACAATATTCACCCAGAGAGATGGAGAAGACTGCAATCCAAGTGCATTTTTTGCAGTGCATAATCTCAAGAGGGCTGGATGGACAATAAGCCCAAAACTGAATTTGACAAATTCCAGGTGCTCCAATGCAGTGACACCTTTTTGAGGCATTTTTCAAATGTTGCATGAATGTTTGAAATTGCTTTGGTGGTTGACAAAGCAGAGTTCAGACCGATCAGCTGTCTAAGCATGCACAGTAACATTGTTTATATTTTTTGCAGAGATAGAAAATTGGAAACAAATTGTTCCCACAGCAGCCAGCACCAAAGATGGCCTCCTATGGGTTTTCCCTACAGCTTGTAGGGAATTTCATAAGATTTTTCAGAAAGGATGAGAAGGGGAAAGACAGACAGATGGGTCCAGAAATCATTTTCTTAAAGCAGAAGACCAAAAAATTTCTTTAAAATTGTCATCTCAAATAAGAAATCAGCAGGTAAATATAGGTCTCCATCCCACTATATGACGCAATGTAGGTGTTTTTAATTAAAAAAAAAAAAAAAAAAAGAAAAAGGAGAGGAAAGACTGCTAATCTGTAAAGCTCGTTAGCTTGAGAAATTGCCAGAAGATAATAATAGATCCTCATACTCCAATTTCTGAGGGAGTCTTTACACCAGTGACGTAAGATTTGTAACCGAGCATATTGCCTCTGGTTTTGGGTGGGCAGAGTTGCTTTGGAAACAGAATGAAGAGGAATTAACTCTTCAGTTCTCACCATATTGGATATGGAAGGGTTATGAAGGCCAGGAAAGCACATTAAAAAACATCTTAATCTATCTTGTTCATGAAAAAAACAAACAAACAAACCCCAAAAACAAATTTAAAATAAACAAACAAACAAACAAAAAAAACAAACAAAAAAAAAAAAGGAAGCTTCTGCTTCAGGAAAAATATAAGCTGAGCCCTGGCCATTGCATTCCTAGTCTCCCCTGTACATCCAAATATGCATAATAATCAGATCAATGTCTGATACACTGAAACAAACGTCAACCCTGGAACCTCTGTAGACTGACCAGTGATGGAAACCACAACAGTAGTAATAAGAACAGTACAAGTAGCAAGTTACTAGTTTGGAAAACCTATTGATGGAGACAGAGTATGGGCAGTTTGGAAGTGATTAAGCTGAATAGGTTGCACCCCACCATTTAAAAGCAACTTCACCGTCAGCAATTAGCTTCGTGCTGCAGCCCTCCCACGCTGATTTCTGTGGGTAGCTGAAAGCGCCTTTGTCCCACTACCTCCCCTGAATCAACACAGGCAATAATTTTAAACCAAAAGGCACTGAGGAGTAACTCCTGGGCTGTGCTCTGTGAGCCAGCTGCAGCCCTAATTGCATCATGTGGGAAGCGTGAGCAGGGGGTTGAAAGCTGTAACCTCATCTTCTCTCCTACACATTCAAATCAAATTGTAGGTCTCCCACCCACTCCCAGCCATATTCTGCTTTCAGCCCCCTTACATGATGCAACCAATGAAAATGCCATTTACATCTTTATCTCCGAATTCTAGCTAGGAAAGCATAAGGGGAAAAAGAATCATATGCAGAAATAAATGCCTCTTACTCAGTATTTCTAATAATAAGGAGACAGAAGGCAGGGAGAGGTATATTACCCAGAGCCAGTGTAAGCAAGAATCCCAGAAACATTTGTGTGAATTCAGCTTCTTTAAAGGTGAACAGTCAGAAGCAAACAAAAGCAATCTTTTCATTTCTCTAACACGTTCAGCCGGGAATTAAATGCTCCATCCTCATCGCAAGTAAAACAGAATCATTTCTACTGGATTCTGTGGAATTGTACTAGTGCAACTTAGGCGGCAAATTCAAGCTCTTGTGAATTACCACCAGATTTCACTTTAGGATCATAATTCCTCTCAGAATGCTGTGAATTTGTTTCTATAGCTACCAGCTCGATGGCTCTCCCTTACCTTTCTCTTGTTAGTGGGACTGACATATAGGTAGCTCAGCACAGTCTTCAGGCCTACTTTGTCATTTAGCTTTTCATAGGTAGTGCCATAGTCTGTTGACCTGGAGAAAAGAGGAGACAAAAAGAGTTTATGTGGTTATTAGAGCTCTGGGGAAAGGAACGACTGTGTGAATAGATGCTCAAAGTCACAGCTTGAGCATTATTATGCTTAAAACCCAAGATTTTGTGTTTCATTCAGGGTTGCTAGCAGAAAAGAGAGGAAAACTTGAGTCCTTTGGGGCAGGGTCTGTGTCTGTATCAACTGATCCTAACCACCTGGGCAGCTGTGGTGCACCCATGAAGATGTGCTCTGCTCTCATTTGCCAGTGTGGGACTGCAAATGGTATCTAAATGAAGGGACTCTGATATCAACAGCATCCCTAGCACAAATTCTCTTTTCAGATAAATCCAACATAAGAATCCAAATTAAACCCATCAACCACAGCTTTATTTAGGGAGGCTGATTTTTGTCTTGGAGATGGGAATCCAAATGTGGCTCAGAATTGTAACAGCTGAACTCATATCTAGATAAAAATGTGCCTAAACTGATATCTTGAGTCCTCAGTCACCCCCATCCTACTTTGTGCCAGGCATTTAATTTTTGTGAGTTACAGATTCAGGCCCCTACACTAGCGAATCCCACCCAGAGGAGCAGATGATCTGGGGGTGGTGTTACCCATTCGTGACTAGGGAAAAGGGCTGCCTCATCACAGAGGGTTTTCTGTAGCTTCCTCCTCCTCATTTGTGAGCATGTTTGAAACCTGACTTTGTCCTGCTTCTCTGCTGTTTTCACACTCTGTTTTCCTAACAAACAAGATTTTCCCACCAGAACAACTCAATAGCTACCTCGTACAGGATGCCACACCTGAAGAGTGGTCAGCACCAGCTCACTTTAGGAGAGGCATCATAAACTGCATGAAAAGCCCAACCCCTCCATCCAAACAGTGGGGAGCTTCTGACACTACACAGCTTCTGTCATAGGGACAGAGCGAACACAACCTGTAGCAGATGGACAAGGAGAGACCTTCACAAAAAGCCTACCTGGTCATACCTATGATTTTAATAAGATGAGAATCCGTGGCCTCTGCCCTCCCTTCCAATCATGCTTTTTACCAATCAGATGATCAGAGAACTTGCAGCAATTCAGTGCCTTTCCCAGTAACTCGCTCCAGCAATTTTCTGAATTCCTAAGCTCAGCAAGCCTCTAGCACATGCAGCTTTGTGGTTCTGCGTGACACCAATCTTCTGCTCCTTGTCTGTCTAGGAGAGAAATGGCCCAAGCCACCTCCTGGCATCACAGTGAACAGTACCACTGCACTTAGCAGCTCAAGGCACCCACACAAGTGGCTGCAGAAACTGAGAAATGCCAGAGTCTGCATCCAGCTCTGCTGCTTTCCTTGCTGCTAATGGAGTCCAGAGTGACACCAAAAGGGCCAAGCCACAAAACTAGCCTCTGGTTTCAAGCTTCCAAGTAGAAGGACTCACAAATCAAAAGTTTTTTTTCACTGATGTGGCTCCAACACATTTGCTTCCATGCATCCTTCAAAGACAATTCCTATATATTTTGTAACTGGTTCTTTCCTTAAACTGGTTGAACAAACTTTCCTCCTTTACAGTCAGCAGTCAGGTGTGGTTCAAGTCTTAAAAAACTTGCTTGTGTTCTGGTTTAGCTCTTCAATCCTGAAATAAAGCTAATATTAGTTCCTTTTTTTTGTGTACAAAATACTTTTTTTGTACTAATGCATAGCATTGTTACCCACTGGGCTTCACAAAGATGCCCCAAAGAATATTACAATAATGTACTCTATTTTCATCAAAATTTCCCCTCCAAAGTATCTGAAGCTCTTGTCTCACTAGGTATCAATACCAAAAAAAAAAACAAACAAAAAAACACAAACAAACAAACAAAAACAAACAAAAAACCCTAACCACTTTCCTCCTCCAGCCATGCTTGAAACTGAAGCAGCTTTATTAATAAAACTGAATAATCCAGGCCAATTAATTCCAGTACCTGAGGCCTCCTATAAACAAACGCAAATTCAACAGGTCAGGAATCCTCAAGTGACAATAAGCTCTAAGCAGAGGATAACACACAGAGGGCAAGCAGAGGTACTTCCTTGATCTCACCCTTCCAACATCACTGAAGCTATGAATAAGCCACTTTTGTGACTACACATGTACCAGCCAACAGCCAGTGAAAGAGATCACTGGTTTCAATCAGCATTAAAAGAGAATACAAATAAAAGTTTAATATTCTGACAGAGCTACTTTGGGTTTGTTCTCCAAGTAATTTTAAGATCTCCCAAAATGCTTTGCATTTCTAAAGATGCAGGCTGGATGCCCTAATGACTCTTTCTCATTAAACCATTATCACTCATTACATTTGCCCTTTCAAAGAATAGCTAGAAAGGAAGTAGGATCATTATTTCGTTAGCTTCTCTGAGGCTTTCTTTATTATCATGACAGTCACCAATGACTTCACAGAAATGTCTCAAAGGATATCACAATAATATACTGTATTTCCATAACACTTTCCTAGCCAAAAAATCCAAAGCTTTTGTCTCGTGCTAATCCATTCAAAATAACAAAGTCCCAAGAGCCACAGTGGGAAATATTATCTCTATTCTAGAGATGAAGAAACTGAATGTAGGTAATGATTCATTTTTTTCAAAAGCAGGCATCTACAATTAGCCATTTCAGCTTCTGCAATCATCTACTGTGTGGCTTGATACTCAACCCTGCTAAACTCTTACCATCAAACTGCCTAATCTGAAAAGCATTTACCCAAAAAAAAAAAAATTGCCTCCTGATTTTAGCAAACTAAGCCTGAAAATTTGAAGAGATATGACCCACAGGTGAAACAGAGCAGTTCTGGCTCAGATGTTAATCTTAATTTAAACCTTTCTCCTTTAATAATTACTTCTCATTCCAAATTAATTAGCCCACACTTCCGTACACTTGCATGACACTGCAAGCAGACTGGATACCATATTCTCTTGCATTCCTCTGGTCAGAATAGGATCCACTTCAAAGCACATTATTAAAGGAGTGGAGGGGGAGAAAGGTTGTGGACTCAGTGATATAAAAGACCTTTTACATGAGTCACACCCAAAATGCCTACTTTAACTTTGGTTGGGCCTTTTATGGCAAATTAAATTGACCTGAAAGCAGTCAATTGGAAGCAGTATGAATTTGGTTTGTGGCACTCCTGCTCTTCTGCTACTTCTTCTTCTCATTTGCTTGGTGTTCCTGCCTATGGCAGGAGAGGTGGAACTAGATTATCTTTAAGGTATCTTCAAACCCAAACCATTCTATGAGTTGTTGTCCCTTCTATCCTGCTTTCCATCCTGCAAATCAAGATGCTGGCAACACTCTAAGAAAGGTTGAACAGTGAAAAGCAATAAAAATCAAGGCCTTGCCTGATTTTGAATGGACCTTTTTCTATTCCAGTTCAGCCTTTTGGTTTCTATAACTAGTGGTTTCTACCAACCATGAGGAAGAATCTCTTTGCTAGTTTTGGTTAGCATGAAGAAAGACTTGATTCAGTGCAACAAAAGTTGCATATAACCAAATAAATAAGGCCTTTTCCTGAACAGACCGTGGCACCAAATTCTATATATTCCCTTTGGAAAAGCAGTTTATAATATAGTACTTTACTGGGATACTGCAAATTCTCCCATAATCATATTTTGTTATTAACAATTGGGGGGGGAAAAATCACCTGCGTGATTCCACTGCCCTCCCTTGACGGGCTGTGATGTGTTTAAAACATTGCTGCAATGTCCCACAGCACATGAGCAAGAGAAACACCCAGGCAAAGAAGCTTCTCTCTAGAAAACCTGGTCATAACTCAGTGCACCAAGAGCTAAAAAAATCCATTTTTCTCCTGTAAATCTGAGTCTCTGCTTCTCTGTGAGTCAGACAAACAGGCCTGAGCCAGCAAACTTCAGTATTGAGATAAGATTTGCTTAATCCCAGGCATATGAAGTAGAGGTGTGCAGAGGCAGAAATAATGCCCTGTGAATACCTTTTAGGGGAGTTCTTCTCTTGGAGAGGGGCTCTGTCACACAGAGAAAGGTGGGTTGGTTTGTTTGCAGCCTCAGATACTCAGTTATGGAGATAGGATATAAAACATGTATCAGTCTCTCAGGAGAAAAAGAGGTGCAAATACTGGCACTGGATGACTGGGAGGGACAAGCTGACCTCCTTGTCTGAACATGTGCCACCAGCTCTCCTGTCAGGGGGTTTCTCCTCTGCACCTGTGACTCTCCCTGACTGTGTGGAGAAGGAGCCAACATGGTTTTGATTTTAGATTCTGAGCCATTTTCTGAAGCTTATGCATTCATCTCCAGATCACAGTCCCACTACACATACCTGCAGCCCCACACTGAGAACTGTGTGGAGGCACAGCTCTGCTTAAATGAGCAGGAGAATATCCCTATTCTCTGTGTACTTCAGAGAGCAACAGGAACACATACAGACCAGATTAATATTTGCTTCTCTTCTCATGGGCCTGCAAACTGTCTGCCTGCAGTGTGCCTGTCTCTCCATATCCCCCAAACAACTTCTTGCTTTTACTCATTGGCCAACTTTCTCCCAGTTTGACAGAGAAAAAAAAACCCAAGAGGAAAAAAGTTTCTACAAGTTTCATGAAAACCAACAGTCAGAAAAAGCACAGCAATTATGAGGGCTCAAAGAAAAGCTGCAGCATAAAACCAAATCCCATGAAACATGATAGTAGGCACATCTCTCTGAACATCCAGCTGCAGGAAAACATTCAAACACAGCTCACACATTAATACACTACAAAGAACACAACTTCACAACACTTGAATTCAGGCTGCCAATCTTCCATTGCTTGTGAAACAAATTGTTTCCATCTCTCACCTCCCTTCTGCCCCCTCAAATTATCCTCTCTGAAATAAAGGCCCTTCTGAAGCTATGATACATTGAGAAAAACCCCTCCTGAGTCAGAGTCCAGGGGGACCATCCCCAGAGTACCCCCAGCTGTAAACACCTCTCACCAGTTACCCTAAATGACCATACATGGTTCAAGGCTGGGGCAAATGCTGTCTCAGCACTAATCCCACCACACTGCTTAGCACCAAAGGGCTAGGTGGGTTCTTATCAGAGCACAGCATTCAAAATCAAGATCAGGCCAACCACACAAAACTTACCACAGCATGAAAGAAACTGGTCCCACTAATTTACAGGCAGGGGCAGAAGTCTCTCCCTTTTGAAAGAATATCAGTCATTGAGCATGTTTTGGCCCCACCTCTCTGAACCATTTGAGATTATTTCTTTTCTTCCTTGTTGAACATTCTAGACTAGCTCCTGGCTTTTGGTGACTGTGGCCGTCAGTAGCTGAACATCCTCCACTCCCAAAGCCAAAACCAAAACTAACCAAAAAATCCCAAAACAAAACCAAAGCCAAAAAAATACCAACACAAATTTAAAAAGAGGTCCCTCCCTAAAAAAGGTCCACAAAACAACAACAAAACCAACAAACCAAACCAAACCAAAACAAAACAGCAACAACAAAAAAAAGCACAATTTAACCAGGTCATCCCAAAGGACCTTCTAACCCCACAGCCAGGACAACATGTGTACTGTTATCTTATAGCATCAAAAATGGCTTCAATGGAGATAAAACCCAAAGTCCAACTCTTAGTTCTTCCCTCTCTAGAGCTGGTGTAAGTCTGAATGTGGACATTTTGCAACAGATGTATCCACAGAAGCCCTGTGGAGCTAAGCCTACTTACTAACCAAGGAAATTCCAGTATCTGTAGTCTGTGAATCTTTCGCTTCACAGAGCACAACATTTGCTGAGAACTTGTTTTTACCCAACCATGATTTTAGAGTGACTGTAATAAATATAAAGCCAGAATATTTTACAACGGCAAACAGAAACAACTGCCTCACTTTGTCTCCACAATGAAAGTCTGGGGAAGTGAACAGAAACTGAGCAAGCATATGGTACTGCTTCCTGGTGAAATTTCCCAGCCTACAGCAGTATCACAGACTTTCTAAATTGAAGATGATGCCTTTGTGTGCAAGAGTCATCAGTGGGCTTTTAGTTCCATAAATCTGTCTAATCCTGCAGGGAACCTTTTGCAACTTCTCTATCACATGGTAATAAACACCACAACTGTGTGCTGTATGAAGAGACGCTCCCTTTAGTTTTAACTTGATAATATAATTCAGAGCCCACTGCTGCCACTTAACAAGTACAAAACCATGGAGCCCCATGCTGCCATTTTTGATTTCACTAGTTGTTGTCATATTCCCCACAGATTTTGTTTCCAGTCTCAAGACTCCCTGTTTATTCAGCCACTCCTTGTATAACCTATTCACACCTCTGATCATTCTATGACTACTTTTTCTAGTCCAATTACATCTTTTTTTCATGGATGCCTCAGGGACCAATCTTTATCAGGAAGATCTTTCTTAGAAAAAAATCACACCTATCAAAGTATATGAGCATAAATACAACTAAATAGAACCACTTTCTGTCATCATACAAAAGCTTTTACATACTTAATACTTCTGGAACTATAACCCGTCAGTTCTAGGGGACTTTCACTTCCACAATGTTTCAAAAGCATCTAAAACCTGAAACTCCACTGGGGAAAAAGAAATTCAAGCACATCATGGTTTTGGTAATTTCTCTTGAAAAATCTTCTTTTTTCCTTTTATTTTGCATGTCATGTAAACAGCAGAATATCCACCCCAATTTCTATTATGATACCAGAACCCTTCCTCCACCCCCTTTCTTTTTTGATTAATGGTAATTGCCATCATCAAACATTTGAAAGACTTGAGGATGACCTTTGCTGAAAAATTTCCATCTTGTTTATTCAATACGAGCCTTTAGGAGGACACTGGATGTCTCAGAGATGAAAAAAAGGATACAGAATATTTCACATCTGGATTTATGGCCAATAGAACACAGAAGATGTGAATATCAGTTACATTTCTAGTGGCTGATTACTCATCAGCATTTCATTTGATCACCATCTCACAGAGCAGAGGGACTGTTCACACCAGTCATTCCTTAGTAGAGGTGGCTACTGAGATGGGCATGAACAGCCTCTGGAGACACAGTTTTTGTATATTCTCCCTACAGAGATGGTGGGGACTAACTTGAAAGCCATATGTCTGCGTGACTCTTGTACTTGTCCTGTAGGAACACAGCAGTGCTCTGGACATCCCCAGCAACCACTGACCATCCAGAACAATGTGCCATTGGATGCCTAAATAGTGTTCACCATCAGAAAATGGGCTGTCCTTCCCCAAACTCTGCTCTATCCTGCACCTGGGCCTTCCTTTACCTCCAAATACACTATTTCTGTGGAAAGGCAGAAGTTTCAGACCTGAATCTGCAGAATCACTCCAACAGGCAAGAGCCTCTCTTGAGACACAAAGAGGGAAGATGGGGGGATTGCAAGAAATGGGTAGAATGGCAGAAAAAGAGAGGGATGCTTGACAGAACAGAAGTAGGAGTAACCAGATCAAACAGAAAAACCACTTGGAGCACCAGAGTGGCATTCCCTGCTCTAGGACTTTTAGAGGCAGTATATCTCAGCCACTGTGGGGGACAGATTTGGCTAAAGGCAGCTCTGGAGCTGTCGCAACATTTTGCTTCTACCAGAGGATGGCAAAATCTCTACTCTGAAGCAGAAATAAACCAAACCAAACTGATGGATCCTAACACCGGATGGCAGGCAAGTGTCTGTAATATAAAGGCCCATAACAAATTATCCTATGTTTTAGAGAACCTGGGATTCTGATCAGAGCAAGCAGGCTGCAAGTGTAGTGGTTCCTAAGTATCGCTTTATATTTCTGCTGCAGAATAGCCCACAACAAGCAGGCACAAAAGCAACAAAGATTGGTGCCTCCTACTATGAAATTGAAATAACTCTACTTCCCCAGTTGTAACATTCCATCTTCTCTATGCCATGGCCATTTTTCTCATCTTAAATTTAGCTACCTACAACCTAGGTAGCTCTGGCTCCCTAGCCTGTCCACACTTTTTCTCTACTATCAACAGAGACTGTTAACTTCAGAGGATGACTTATTCATCCTAAAATAGATGAGGATATATTGCTCTCTTAAGGTGTCTTCCACCCTTCAGTATATAAGGGAGACCAGAGCAACAAACACACAGAGCAAAAGCAGCACAAAGCAAGGTTTATCTCACCCTAAATGGGTTAGAAAATTTCATGCACTAAGCTGGCAGTACAAATGAAGGAGAGGAACTTCTGTCATCCTGGCTGAGATCAAAAGTTCATGATTTATCATAATGCTCGAGTGCTCTACATTTTAAATGTTATTATTCTCTGAGGATATATATGAGAATTACTACTAGAAGCAGGTGCCAAATGGTATCAGGACTCTGCTGTGACTTACCCACTCTACAGCATTACAAAATGAAGAGAGCAGAGATAAGCAGAGAAGTATGATATGGATTTCCCAATAGGTACTGGCAAAATAGAGTATAAACACACACCTAATAAAATGTGAAATGGCTTCTCCTCAAAAGCTGGGATAAGCACTTCCCTTAATTGCATGCTTGCCCCATTACACCACTGATGAACTGCTGGTAATTCTTGTGGCCAGTCAAAGCTGATGCCCACTGGTAGAAATGGTACCTCACAGAACCTCATCACGTGAGATTAGGACACCACAATCCTGAAGCCACCACTCAGGACAGACTTCAGCTACCATGAAACAGGGCCCACCTGGAGCTAAGATAGTCTGACTTCAAAAGGACCTCTATTTTTTTTGCTCTGGTCATTTCACTACTGGAGAATCTATGTAAAAACAGTACTTTTTACAGCTCTGAAGAACTACACTTCATCATTACTCATTTTCCATTTGTACTGTCTAAAAAATCTGTCATATTTATCGTGTTCTTGATTCTGATGTATTCTAATTTTCCAAAGAGGTGTTTTATGTATCCCTGACAAGGCAGCATACTGATTTGATTCCAAGAACTTGACTAACTCAGCAAAGATGGCCTTATCAACACATATTCAAGAAATTTGGTCTAGAGGACACTTTAATAGCCTCAAAGATAAAAGGAAGCTTTGATGACAAAGCCTCATTAATTAATCAGATATTAATTAGATAATTAATTAGAGACAAGGCCCTTCCCAGGCTCTTTTCTACTTTTATTACTATAGCTAAAAATGCTTCTCTAACGGTTCTCTGAAGTAGCTAATCATTTTAATTGGCATCATTTTATAGCAAAATGAAGTGGTTTGAATGTGAGATTTTTCTGAAGCAGTTGGAGAAGTTCAATTTAACATCCACACTATTAGGTGCATATTTAAACTGGAACTCCCCTTAAATGTGTATTGAACAATATGTCAAGGGGAGACTTTGGAACTGCCCCATCACTAAAGTCTCTACTTTTGTGCTAGATTGGGATGTCAAAGAAGTCCTTCCAACCACTCAGAGAATAAGCACACACTGAGCTACACAAACTACCCTGACAGGAGGTCACCACACCCTTCTAAAACAGGGGGACAGGTGACTCAAATCTCAGTTTCCCACTTGGGATGCAAACATCAGTGTCCAGCCCCTGGGATGGTGGCTGTGGCCAGGATGGTGGTTTACCAGAAGCTTGCCTTTGACACTGTCTGTTTTGGGATCAGTCGTAGGCAGTACTATGGGGACATTTAGATCAATCTGAGTCATCTCTAAAATAACACAAGGCAAATTCAATTTTTCAAACTATCAGCAAATTTTTGCAAAACTGAATTTAAAAAAGGGCATTGATAGAGGTAATTTAGTCCATTTCCTTAGACACAGATATTAAATATTGCAGACAATTTCCAAACCAACTTTCACAGTCAGCCTGCAACACATTCCAGGCCCTACCTCAGTTGACCCCTCTCCCACAAGCCTTATGTCTACCTGCAACTCCCCTACTTGTGACCCACGAGAGTTACTGCCCCCAGCAGCACACCCACACAATCTGAACATAAATACAGCAGAATCCTGACTGACCCCAGACAAGGCTCCTCAGTACTCCAGTTTCAGATTTAGTTAACTTAGCTCCCTGGGGAAGAATTGGCTCTTACTGTTCCCAAAAATAAAAAGCTCATGAGATGGAGCCACCTGAGGCAGTTGAGAACTGGCAGTGCAAGACCCTTCTAGACTTAGGAACACATCTTTACCTCCAGTCACAAAATGACTGAGAGCTTCTATATGCTACTTCTCCAGAACTAATAAGACAGCACCAGATCCCAAATTAGTCAATGTGACCCTATCACATACAAGTGAGCAAATAACACTGACAGATTTACACAAATTTACACAAAAAAGGTCAGGACCCACTATATCTGTGTATATTTCTAAACATATAGACTTATAACAACATTAACAAGAGGATGTAATGCATCTTGCGAGCATCTCACAATTTTGTATTTGTGAGAATTCTGCATTTCTAAAAACTTCAAAGTTTAAACCTGCATGGACAAAACGAACCATTAGTGCAAGTTCAGTTTTCTCAAGAAGTAAACAGAATTTGGAACCCTAAAAGAACTGAAGTAAGTCTCAAGATAATATTGCTCTCAACAGGTATTTTGTGATCACATACTCCCAATCAGAACAGACTTCTCAAGAACAGCACAAGCTCTTTCAATATGTGAAATAAATATATAAAACAAAACATAAAATCAGCACAGTCCTGAATCCTTTGAAGCAAGCCCTCCCAGTCTTCTGAACTCACATTTTGTAGCATTCCATAACAGACATCGTGATTCACCAGACAGAAGGAGCTCTCAGGCCAGATTACACAGCTGACAATGCTTTTCTGTAGATTGCAACACTTGCTTTGCAGGGTGACATGGTTATACAACTTGATCCCTGGGCAATAAACCAGGTTTGTTCTGAATGGTCCCAAATGACTCTGTTCCTTTCTCATCCAGACAGTCAGATTATGACACTATATCCTCTCCTAGTTCCTCAGAGTGGAGAATTTTGGTCGAGAAATATAAGGGCAGGGATATAAGTGCAAAAATGAACGAGAGCTGTCACCCAGTTTCTTGGCTTGGGCAATAGTCAGATCAGCTGGATTACACCTCTCATAATGCAGTTAAATCCAGTGCTACACTGCATGTTGGCATTTCATACTGGCACTGGAAGCGTGAGTCTCATTCATTCCCTGAGCACAAGGATTAAAGCCTTGACTCTAGTTAGCATGTTTTGAAGATGCAGACACTGGGGTCTAAGCTTGCATCAATAGAGACTTTCCAAAAAGGTAAGCTTGTTTTTTATTACCAAGGTTAATAAACATCTGTGATCCATAGGGCAGGTGCTCAACGCAGGGATCCCCCTCTTCCCCACCAACTTCTTGTCACTTGTGGGCAGTTCTGAAAGCACACAACTGATCACTCCCACACTGTCATGCCCTAAGACCTGACTGCCTAATGTCTTTCAAACCACAGTTGGTTCAGCCATAATTTTACCCCAGAAATGCCTCCTTTTCCTGTCATCTTTTGCACTTAGCACTCAGAAGCTCATCTAACACAAAACACTTTGCCTTGGGGAAAATAAACCTGTTGGAATTTTTTCAGATGGAAGATCAATAAAGTGGGAACAGCTTGAAAAGTCAATCAGCTCCAGCAAGTCCCCCAGGAGATAGCTAGGTGATTGTCTTTTCAATAAATATAGCAAATGGAGCACAAGCAAAGGCACATCCCCTTCAAACTCACAAGGGAGGATATCTTAGGCTGAGACACCAGGAAAGAAAAGGAAGCACTGCAAGAGAACAGTCATCTCTCCAGTCTGATAGAAATAGTCTCAAGAAATAGTCAGAGAGATCTAACATAAACTTCAAACTCAGAACTGGTTCCAGTACTACACTGTAGAATGGTATTTCCTCCAGGTGTTAGAGGAGGAATATTTTTGTTTGGGACCTCAAACACAAGAATAAATATCCCTATGCCTTTGCTCCTAATTAGTGTGCTGAAAATGTGGTTCTTATTCAAGTTGAAGTCTTGACTTTTATCTAAATGGAGTTAATGAAGAGCTAAGTACCCTGTATATTATCAAGGTAAGTGAAAGGGGAAAATTGTCTGTGATCCAAGATGGTAAAGTCCTTTTCCTAAACACACCATAGATTTTCTTTGTGCATTTGGATTTAATCATGGAAAGGCTCAAACATAAACAATCAAGATGCAGACTCTGAAAATCACTGAAGAAATAATTCTGTTGTACTAAAGGCATTGGAAGGTATCTTCGGAGACCTTCAGGTTTCCTACTTTGCCACAGGCTTCCTATGTGGTTGAGATGTTTTTGCCAGAGACACATGAGGACATATTTTGCTCTTGTTCCAACCATCTAGGTTGGAATATGGCATCTCCCACAAAGGTTCACATGAGGCAGACATTTCGAAGTGCAAACTGAGATCCACACCTTCTTATCCACGGTAGACAAACTGGACTTAGTGAGGTCCTGTGCCCTGTGCTATGACAGAGCTCAGAGTCTATCCATGAAATGGTCTATCCTAGCATTCAAGTCTGTGACTGTATGTTTTGGATGTTTGGCCATGCTTTCCACTTGAACTTGGGCTCTAGTCTAGCTCAGGGTATCTGCCTAGTGATCAACCAGTTGTTACTTGTGTTTCTGATAGTACTATCCATGGATCAACATTTGTTTGTTTGTTTGTTTTTTTAAAAAGGAAGAAAAAAGAAATTAGAGCCAAATTCAATAAATTGTGAAGTGTGTCTTTAGTTGTACTCTAACCCAGCATGGTTCACTCACAGTCCCTGGAAAGTTTTAAAGCAGTGACACTTAAGTTCTTTCAGTGATATTATTCAGACCAGGAGAGAAATGGCTCTTTTTTTCTTTCATCCTACTTAGCCTGATGCTTCAAAATCCAATGACAAAATGAAGCATGATACTACATTTCTGGAGGGTACCATCAAGTCCCCCATGGATAATGTCAGCATTAAAGGGTTGCCCATCTTTTAGTAGGTAAATTGCAATAGCCTGTGATTAATTAGGAAATAGTGGCAGCTCATCATTGGCCGTTTCCTTATCCTTTTTAGCTGCTTTACCAGAAGGCACGTGGTTTGTTTTAACATCAGCTTTAACATACTGGAAATGAATCTTCTTGCAGGCTGAGTAGCAATGCTCTGAAAATAAACCCCTTGTAGTCAACAAGGATCTGATCAACCACCTGCTGCAGGGGCAGTTCTGCAGACTTGTCTGTGCACATCTCTACAGGTTTTATTGGCTATGGGGACAATGGGGAAACCAAAATATGGGTACAAAAGAGGAAGGCTCACATATTGCCATGATTTCAAGCATAAGCATTTAGTCATGACCGATACATCAATGAGCAGCGCATGGACACCCTGAGCATAAGAATATGTAAGAAAAGTGGTGCATCTCTGCAGGTTATTCCAAAGAATCAGGGCAGTCATGAGTGGCCAGTGGCTCAGAACAAATGAATTTTCTTCCCTCACCTTTGTCCCTTCAGATGGTCAGTGGGAGAGTATCTGGACAGGAAACCTGCAGGATTCACAACACTGCATTGAGTATATTGCAGGTTGTTCATGGTTTAATATTAGACCCTCAGCTAGTATATGTCCAAAAGAAACTACTCATCACATCTGAAACTGGAAGCCTCCATACAGTACAGCATGTTCCTCAGAGCATTCCCTCCACATAGCCCCATCACTCACTTTTAAACAAGTACCATGGTGAACTTGCATCATTTAGCCAGTTGAAAATATAAACAAACAGGTGAGAGGATCTCCCGCTACAGGAAATCTGCCAAGCTTAACCAAGCTTCACCCAAGTCATTTCATCCCATTCCTCCCTCTGCCAACACCTCTTTAGCCCTTCTGGTGTGTATCTGTATTAATCACAGTCCATGCAGTCAAAAAAGCCTTTCCCCAGAGTCTCTTTTAGACACACATATTTACTTGTGCTTGACTCAGATTCAAGGGAATATGTCCATGTTAATGAGCTACAGTTAAGGATCAGTGAAGTTCATACTGAGACTTAAGCACAGTGAATACTGAAAGAGTGAACACAGAAGGAGATATAACATCATGTACATATGCAACTATTACACAGCTGCTATGATTTAAAACAATGTATTTGTAATAATCAGAACAGCATGGTGAAATAGCAGCTGTCTTTTCAAGGCAATTGTAAGAGCCTGTTGGGAGTGCTTTCTGAAGGGGTTATTTCTTTGTCCATACTTTACTACATAACTGATGGTGAAAACAGAAAATAAATAATGATGAGTTTTTGGTACAAGTAATTATTTTAGAAAGATTACATTTTAATAGCTCTGGTATAAGAAGTTTTTCATTAATTAATCTCACTTTCTTCACAAATGAGGGCAAACAATAAACATGGGCTCCTTTAACCCCCACCTTCTATCTTTTTCTTTTTTTTTACATCTCACTCTGCCACCACTTATCAGTGTCCCTGCAGCAAAAAAAGGGAAAATATTAAATGCATTTCCAGGAATGCTATCTCATCCTTAATGACACCATCAATAATTGCTGTCACAAGCTAATATCAGAGTTGCAACCTTACAAGGAAGATAAAGAGGCAGAGTTTTCAGATCGAGGTTTCTAGACAGGCTCTAAATGGGATTTTGCTACATGCTTTGAAATGCTTCCTGGATAGCCCACAGGGCAGTGGGAACTAAAAACAGCTTGAATCCAAACAAGAGAGTACTAAAACTAGGGTTGTCACAGAAGAACCTCCTGGAATGGTGTTGGATCCAGAAAGTAGGATGAAAATAAATACAGCAAATGCTGCCCTTAAAGCAAGGCTTATAACTTTGGATACCAGGATATCCTCAGGCAGCTGTTTCTCCATGCATCAAACAGATTCCAGTGATGGCCCATTTGGCAGTACCCAGACGTCCTTTGGTCTCTGTGCCACAGTGCAGGTAAGACCTCGTCATCATAATATATACATCATTAAGAGAATTTATTCCCCAAGATGCTTTAATAAAAAAATAAATGAATGCCTTCTAGTTGAAACCTGTGGCTGGAGAATTGATATCAACCTCTCTTCAAATATGGGCTACTTGGAGGCCTTGACACTACTTGGACCCCACAGAGACCTGCCCTCACACCAGTAATCTGTAGAGAAGCAACAGTGCTCCAGTTTCCTGAGAACCTCTTGTGAACATGCTGAAGGGCAGACACTGGCAACCACTATGTATTTGCACAACCAAGATCAAGCCCGTTGTTTGAGTGCTTCTCTCCACCCTACTAGTGCATCCAAGCATGTCCCTCAGGTTGAACAGAGAAGGAGACAGGATTAGCACCATCGTACTCAGCTTCAGCTGGGAGGTAGCAACTCCAAAGACCAGATATTTGGTGTTACTATGACTTCTAGGGTGTCTGAAGTATTAATTCCCAAATAGAATTTAGTATACTAATCAATAGAAAACAGAGTACGGGGAGAAACATGCTGAGAAATTACTATTAATTTTGCACATTAGAATCTTCATGTAATTAATATTTAGCATGGCATACTTGCACTTCTCATTGCACCCCCTGAGAAAACTCCCATCAAGAACTTTGCCAGATAGTGTTTCATTTCTAGTCTGGCAATGAAGATATTCCCTCTGCTTTTTCTTACTGACAGTCAGCAAACACAGTTCAGACCTTCCCTCCTGAACAGTCTACTGACGCAGACCCTCTCCACAATTTGGTTGGAAATCTCACCCTGCTTTTGTTTACTCTGTGCTATCAGCCAAAGGCACCATTCAGCAAGGAGACCAAAAACGAGTCACTAGTCATAGACTGTAATGTTTCAGTATCATAAACACACTGCCGGACATGAGAAGTCTCTGAATTCGACAGAGGGATAGTGGGGCTGAAATCACATCTCTCCACAAAACACAATGATTTGATTCATCTTTTGAAAAAGGTTGTGTAAATGATAGAGAAGGGCAGAGTTAAGGTGACAGCAAAGAGTGAACCATGGATGTCCTCAGTTCCACACACTGAACCCAAGGGCACAGTTTCAATGGTGCCAGAACTTGTTATTCTGGAGCTATTTAGACCCCACCACATGGTATTCTGAACCATCACATCAGTGCAGTCAGTTCCAAGAGTCACAACATCTAAGCAAGAGCACCATCTCAGAAATACAGCTGTAAAACATTTTTCCAATATTAGTGTCTCACGCTAAGCAGGACAGGAAGAGCAGAGCCAACAAGAGAAGTGAAAAGGTACAGTACAATAATTGCATCCAAATAATTTCTTTGCTTTGCCTACACAAGCCACAATTTTCTGCACTGCATTACCTCCACCAGACCAGTGTAAATGCAATGCAAATGAACCGTCGAGCAGTATTTGTACAATAATAACTTGGAAGAATTTGTTTAATATCAGAAGACTTATTGGAGCAGATGAATGGCTCTGACATGATATCCATGGAATAGAAATTCAATTAAAAACTGCAAGTGGCACAGGAGTGGTAGTTATTGTTCAACATGCACTGTGAGACCTTTGCTGAAATATAGCTATTAGCTGTACTGATTGAGAAATTCCGGGTTTTTTTAATGGCAATTTGTTAGCTTGTAGAACGTTAAATTAATAAAAACACAGAATCACTCTCATGTTATGAGAACAGAGCAAAGCTGATGACATACTGGTTTGACAAGTCACGACATGCTGGTTTGCCCATTCTTGCCTCCCCAGGATGTTAATAATTATTCTTAATGCTAGCATCTACATTCACCCTGTGTTCAGCCCTTGGTGGAGATACACTTGCATGAGAAAGCTACCTCCCCACATGTTCATCACAAATTCATCTTCTGTCTTGAGAAGTTTGTTTTGCCCCCAAAGAACAAGAAAAAGAAAGATTGGGAGGAGAATTGCTTTTGTTCTTTGCTGTTTCTTTTTTTGAGTTAGGTGGAGGATGGAGCTCAGTGAGAAATAACTCCCTAAGCCCATTCAACTTTTGCCAAGTCCTAAAGGTGGGATAGGCCAAAAATCCAAGATGAAAGTTGCGTCCTGGGGAGGGAAGAATCAGGCCTGATCAACAAGGAATTGACACAAATGTTTTTCATTAAATCTGCATGGCAGCTTTGAAGTTAGATCACTTGGATTTCAGCCATCTGTCTTCAGGCTCCCTACTCTACAAGTGGAGAAAAAGCCAGGTCTGAATCACCTATAACTGAGATGAAACACTGTAACTGAGCCCACATCTTTGCTCTGAAATGTGGTACCACATTGACTCCTCTCCAGTATTTCATCTGTCTTGTAGAACACAACTTTCCCCACCAACAGAAGTAACTAATGGGAAAACTAAGTAATGAAATAGTCATGACATATTCTGGATGTGGCACCTTGACTACCATTTCACTTACACATAATCATCAGGAAACCTGTAGCATACCAAGAAACTTCAGTGAAGTCTGGCTCCCTCAAAAGCAGCCCCAAGTGCCCAGTCAGACACCACTGCATCTCCTCAGCACCAGTGTCCCTTCACTTTCATCACTCATCAGCCACCACTTCCACATCTGAGCCACCCTCTCACCACAGCGTCACACAGGAACGCACTACCAAGGGGCCAAAAATAGGTGATCAAGAGCAAAGTGGCCCAGGCAACAATGTAGTGCCTTCCTCCCTTTATTGACCTAAGCAAAGCCTTCTACTGAGGCTACAGTCAAGAGCCATGACTAAATCTGACTGAACAAATTCAGGAGGACAAGCCAAGTCTCTGGGCCCAACAGTTCTGCCAAAACAGCGTCACAGTTCTCTAAATCTTTCTAGGATCTCTTAACTAATCCCCTTCTCCCAGTCTATCCAAACCTTTGGCCTCTCTCTGCAGAAACTGCCCACACATAGCTTGTCTTGGAGAAGCTCAAAGACACCCATAAATCCTGGCTGCTAATGGTGACAATCACAGTGGTCAGCAGAAGGAAAAAAAACCCAAACGAAAAAAACCACACAATGCAAACAAACAACCAAACCAACACTGACAAACAACTCCCCCCAAAAAACACATAGAAAAAACCAAACAAATCAACACAAAACAAAACAAAAAAACCCCACACTAAAACAAACAAACACACTTTTAAAAAATTACTTTGAAATACTGGATGGTATTGAGACTACTTTAAGTCTCTATTCACAGTTTTCCTGACCTCATTTCTAACAGTAGACAGCTAAAGCCACATTCTCAAGTATGTATGCATCTTACCTCTCCTGAGCAGAAAACATGAATTCTTAATCTCCCTTTTCACTACTTTTGTAGGAATATTGTTGTTGCTGCTCATGTATGAGCAAGGACGATTATAAATTCCTTTCTGCAAATGGAATATCAGTCCCTGTAAGGGATTGATATCCCCTGTAAGGGATATTTACCTTTCATGGATGTCCAAGTTCATTGGCACAATGCTATTTTTTCCCTGCCAGGAGCTAGATGCATCATGCCACTCAAAATTAAAACCACCTTAACACTCATCTGTAATAATGTGTGACAGCTGCCTTGTTTTTAAAACTCCAGATGGAATTAGGGATCTCAAACTAATCACTTGGATCCATCTGTTTTGACAAAAGTAGTTCAGGGTACACCTGCCTTGGACTGAAGACATCCTAGCTGTAGGTAGCTGATATGAGCACAGTGCAAGGGAAAGCAGTAAATCGTATGGGTACTCTGCAAGCAGCCCTTCTGCCTCCAGATAATTAAGGGGTTATTTTAGTACACCAGATTGTTTTTTCTTGTAGAGTTGAGGATTTTAGCAACCAGCCTTTGAACAGAGATTTCAGTTGCTCCCAAGAGCTGTGTTTATTACCTATGCTGTGTAAACACAAGGCCCTTTGCTTGAGGGAATGACCTATCTGAGGATGCCATGTTTCCCTAGTACAAGAACCCTTCAAGTCTAGTGCCTACAAAAATGCTGCACAGGTCAAAGGGTAGGGTGTTTGGGAGAATGAAAGGCTCTCTCCTTCCTGCCCATCCACACAGCTCTGCAGGTGGATTGTGCTGAGTGAGAAGAATAAGTAAACCTACTAAACCATCCCAGATGGGATTTCAAAGGAGAGATCTGTTGAGGCACTCAGATGTGTTTGAGACAATGCATGGCAAAGGTCTACACTGTGTTGAATTTGAGGGGCTCTGTTAAAACATCAGGGCAACACAGAGCTTTCACACCTTGTTTTGCCAGCAGCCATAAACAAGGCCATGAGTTTTTTTTTCTTCCCCTCCCCATTAAGAGTTCCAGTTACCTCTGCTGGAAGCATTCACTACAATCATGAAAACATCTTGTCAACTCCACTGCTTCAGTTTTCCACTGAAGAGAAAAGAAGAGTTGAGCATGGAGATATCTAATTCATCTTTGCAAAAAGCATCTTCTGAGTTTATTTACATAGATAAAATAGCTAGTATGACCAACAAGACCAAGCAAGCATAGAAAACTAAAATAAAGGCACAACACAAACAATTCCCGAGGTTACATTCAGATCTGTCCAATACAGGCACTTAGCTGAAGAATTGTAATTTCCATTTCAAAAACATGAAGAGCTATTTGACCACCTGCTGCCCAAGGCTGCCAGGCCATTGGTCCACACATAAACCACAAAGAGATATCCTCACATTTCCATTGCAGGTGAGTAACAGGGGTATCATCAGCATGGCCCTGCATCACCAGAGGGAAGTGTCTCACACTTCCACTTCAAGAAGCAGCAACTGCACGAGGATCTACACAAGCTGCTTGCCAGCAGTGTCACCTGGGCTGCCTCAATGTGCAGTGTATCAGAAAAAATGAGCCAGCAGCCTGTTTGTCATCATCTGTACTCCCCATCAATCACCCTCCACTTCTACCATGTCAACGTGGTATCATCCCGACAAAGAAAGAGAGAAATCCTTCCCGTGCTCCTGCCACATGCTCACCTGACCTTCAATCCCCACACATTGATAGAAAGGATTAAAGAGAGTGCTGCTTAAAATAAAATGGATATAGGATTCAAAACCAATTACCAAAGCATAATCTTTCTCAGATGGGCATGCTAAGAATAATCTCTATCCATAAGATGAATAATTGTTGAAGACACATAACAGAAAACTGCATAATTAACTATAGCAACCGATCTTCATTTGTCCACTGAGCAATTCACATTTAAAAGCTCACCTGCATGCATTTGGGCAAAATATACTTGGGAGTTTTCATGGCAGTTGAAAGTTTTGGAAACAGCAAAACCAGGAAAATAAAACGGAGCAGGAAATATAATCAGCTTGTCACCAGAAAAAAAAAAAAAAAAAAAAAAAAGAGGAAATGGTAAAATCCTGCTCTGGGCATTGTTTGCCCTTTAAAATAATAACCTTTGAGAGAAGTGAAAATATCTTTGATGTCAGTTTACACTTGGTCCAAACAAAAGTTGTTTCTAGAAAGGAGCAAACTGATGCAGAAGTAAAAGGAAGCACAGTGCCAGGTAGTTTTCTCAAGATGCTGGTTGCAGTGTCTGTGTGCTGAAGGAGAGGAGCAAAGGCAACCAGACACCACATCCCAACAATTCCCACATGGCACCAGCCTTCCCCTATCCACTCAACCAAGGGACAACTGTCACCAAGCATAGGTATCAGTGGTGATCAAACCAAGGATACCTTTAGTCTTCTGCACTCATACTGTTCCATTCTCAAGATGAAGCTGTTTGCAGGTAAAAAAAAAATAAAAAAAAAAAATAAAAAAAAGAAGAAGCCTTTTTTAATCTTGGCTGCTCTGCTGTCTGTAAGGAAAAACAATGCCCAGCATGGCATGTGACCTGACAGGTGATCTACCACCATATGCCAAGTGCCACAAAGCCCTGTCAGCCCAGCTCCTGAAGCACAGCACCAAACTCTTCCTTGAACATGTGTCATCCAAAGCTAGTTACATTCTGGCTCTCCTCTCCATGGATACTCTTTCAAAACTTTGCCATATGGGGTTTTGACAGAGGAGTGTTGCCCTGACTCATAACTACCATGTTGCCAAACAGGTGAGCCAGAATCCAGAGAAGGATCTACAGAAGTAAAATAAGATGTAGAAACCTACCAATTGACTGTGGTCCCTGACCATGACATTTCATCCTTCTAGAGAAACTGTTAGTCTCCAAAGATAAGAGCAACAGTTCTCTGTAAGTTCTATTACTGTTTTGAAAACATGCATTCCATCTCCAGCTGTCATTTTTCAGGTGCAATAAAACATGCGAGTATGAATGAATGGTTGAGAGATATTGGCATTAATCAAATATTCCTATTTAAAAAACATACTGAGTCCCAATGAGAATATCAGAACAGCAATGTTCATTTCATTAACTGATTTATATAAATACTATTAGTAGCTGAATGGGACAAATGTCTACTTATCTCATAAATAAAGTATTCATCTACCTTCTCCCTTCATGAAAAAGAAATGTTTTACAATTTGAAGGCCAGATACATTTTTGTGGATAATACTGTCTGTACAAAAAACCAGGAATGTATATATGTAAATGGAAAGATTTGCAAAGCCACCTGATACAGATTTCCAGTTAAACTCAATGAGTGTTGATCCTCAGCTTAAATATGCAATGTTGACAACCTCAATCAAAACACCCTGTTTTCCTACATCTATCTCCTGAAACATCTTTCTTCTTGCAATCCATTTGCTTTGTCACTGAGAGACTAATTTTCTCAGCAGCACCATCCCTACAGCCCTCCAATCTTGCACGTGAACTCCCCAACTTGAGCAATAAGCATTGAACACTAAACGTGCAAAAATTTTTTTACTGTTGACAATATGTGAAAGAAGTAGAGACTGTCCTTTGAAAACTGTCAGTCAGGAGAGTATGACAGCATTAAATCCCTCTAGACATTATCTGAAAAATAAAGCTTTCACGCATTCAGCTTGGGGTTTGGAAGGAAAGGTGAGGTTCTGGAGGGTTTTTTACAACAGATGCTTTTGATTCCATGTTTAACTTTTTATAGAGAAAAATACTTGATGTTTACACTAATAACGCCACAGTCTCCATTTCTGCAATAACCTGAATGCAGTGATTTACCCATCCCTCAAGTGAATGAACACTACCATCTCTATATTGCCAATGAGAAAAACATAGAAACCTCAGTCTTATTCCTGAGCTTTGCCCCTACCTGAAGAGTCTCATCAGTCTATACCAGTCTATGCCAGACTCCAGAGATGAGGCATTCAGACCCTATTTCCAGTGAATTTGCTTTAAACTTGAATAACTGCTGGAAATAAATGGACACTGAAATGTAAAGTTTTAAATACTAAATGTAGATCTTCGAGGTATTGTAAAGCATCCATATCTCCCTCATGGGGGACTTTGAAAGCACCTGTATGGGTGTCTGGCCTCCTGTACCCCAAAGAGGTTGACCCTTCAGTCCGACCACAAGGCAGGGTAAGAATCACAGGGTCTTACAGATTGAAATACGGCTCAAGTCTGTTACAAGAAATTGATGCCAAGAAAGAAAAAAACAAAAACATATTTGCAATATTTGTTTTCAACAGAGAGAAAGAAAAATATCACCTCAATTCAATAAATACTCCATTTGACTCACTCTCTTTCTCACATGAGCTCTGGTAAAATGACATCATGTGAGGAACACTGTCTACATTTTGTCTGCAAAAAGGCATTTGAAACCATCCCTACCCCGTGATACATTTTTTTTCTTCTGGATTATTGGTATTTTGATACAAACTAATTCAAAACTGTTGAAAGCAAGCTTCCATTTAATGGAAACCACCATCACCCTGACTGTTGTACAAACAATGCCTTTTAAGTAAGAAACTATTAAAATATTGTCTGCCTAAAATCCATCTGTGTATCCACTGGAAAACCATACTTATACAAACAAATCTGAGTCAGATCTTAGTTACACTGTGTTAGGGACTTCCAATGAATCCAACAGATTTATTCTCAATTCACTGACCAAAAATCAGGTTTGAATCACATTGTGAACTGAATAACAAGAATCTGGGCAAAATTCATAGAGTAAATACAATTAAGTGTTCCAGAGTGAAGCATGTTCTTTGCAGATAAGATTAAAATAATTAGGTATACAATTTGGCAAAGCAAAGACTGGGGGCCTATTGGTAATCATTAGAATGTGAAAGGTTTAAAAGCTTGATCCAACTCCTATTGGATTCAGCCAGAAAAAAAATATTCCTATTTACCTCTTCAAAATGGGAGCAAAAATTCAAACCAGAAAAAGGAAACATTATGCCAAATGTCACTAAATTCCTGTAACTTGCAGAATCATCAGTAGTGCTGGTTGGAAATAATTCATCATCTAGATGGACAAAGAAATTGAAACATCACTTTCACACTAGAAAGCAAATTCAAGTTTGGGACAGCTATGGCACTTAAGATGTGGAACTGTCTCCTAAAGAAAGTTACAGAAATGTCAGTCCTTAAATGCAACAAAACATAATTGGTCATGTTAGACGTATGCAGCAGAAAAAAGAGCCCAAACTTGCAGGGAAGAGGCTATTCTCTGCAGAGGGATTTGTCAAATTGGCGTCTTATTTGGGCCCTCCCTTAGCACACAGTACCAGACACACAAGCCCCAGAGCTCACTTGCAAGCCACAGCAATCAGCCACAGACACCACCATTCCTGTCATTTCAGCAAAGATAATGGAATTGAGGGACATCTCACAATTTTGCTTCATAAAAATAGACTGATGGAATAAAGTCATGTTTGCAGAATGTAAACAGAGATTTCATAGCACCAAGTCTTCATTTTTATCACATCAGATAGCCCTCTCTTTCTAAAGAGAGCTCTGAGGAAAGATAACTAAAGGTTGTTAAGGCTCGCTGCATCTTTGGATTTATGATGGAAAACCATTTTTTTTCCTAAACTATTGCAACAAATGTTGCTAGGCAGAAAAAGCCAATAGAAACACTTGTAAATGCTCTATTGAGAGGCAGAAAGGTAGCAGGTGACAAAGGCTGAACTGACCAGATGAAGTTTTAATTTTAAAACCCTATGAACAATATAACCAGTGTTTAATGGTAGGGAAAGAAAGAGAGCTTTTTCTCCTTAAAGTATGGGGATCTGCAAGCCAATACAAATACATAGCGTGCCTTATTTTGAGCAATGTGCATCTCACCACTGCATCTGAAAATACACGAGAGAAGTAAATAATATGGTTGCAAGGCTAAAATAAAATATCCTAGTCTAGGAAGATAAATTAAAATACATATACAAAGTGCAGAGCTATTTTCAGGTAACTAATAGCATGAGGAAACACAAGCAAGTTGTTCCAAAATGCAGAGCCATTTTTTTTTTTTTTGTGCCAGAATGCTCAGACTAGCTAAGACAGTGCCTCTAGAAAATAGTATTTCAGCTCCTGCAGCATAAAAGCTGCATGTTTTATCTGTACCCTTCTGATCTTATACCCACAACAAATAAAATCATCCCACATGAATCTACTCTATTTCACCTACCTACTCTATTTCCACCTCCTATTTCAGAAGAACAAAGCCATGGAATTGACACATGATTTTGCTTCTCTGGAGCCAACAGGAGTTTTTGCAGAGGTAACAATCAAGAAGGAGCTGGACATCTCACCCAATTTTCATGAGAGTACAATGTCTTTAACCCTACAGCTGCCCTTATCCCAAACAAGGCAGACAGGATCTTCACTCCAGGGTCTTATTGTAATGCTGATGTCTTGTCCTGAGCACCTGCCATTCAGCGTATTAAGCACCTTCATTCCTAGCTGGTGATGAGGAGTTGGGCACACTCAGCACCATTTCCTGTTTGATAACAGTTCCCAGGTGATGTGAAGCCTGATGGAGGCTGCACCCAGTTTGCAGATGTACCCACATAGCACGGGGGCCAGCAGACACTGCTGCAGTAATGGATCCCTATACTGATAGGTGCAAACAAACCTTGGCTCCTCTGTTCAGCCTTGGGACTGGCTGCATCCAAGGTCCCTGCAAGATGGAATCTTAATAACCTATCTTACAGTAGCATTGAGCTGAAGTAAAGATTCTCCTTTCCCACAGCCAGATCCAAGATCCACTGAGAACTTGAGTCTCTGTCTGCACCCCTTCAGGAATACACTCATCAGCCACGAAGCCTTTGGCAGAGTTGAAAAGGAAGCAAAACCTTCTCAATCTTCAGTCTCAAGAAGAAAAATTCCCTGCTTTCAAGGGTCTTTTAAAGATCAAAAAAAGCAGCTCAGGAAGAAAAAAAAAAAGAGAGAGATTCACATGAATGAGCCAATACTTTATTTCATCCCCCTGAAATTTACGCCCTCAGCTCTTTTTGCAAATAATTATAATGCCATGAAAGGGAAAGTGAGGAACAAAAGAGCTCCAGGGCTTAGTTTTCATCATCAAGGAATCATGGCTGCAATTTGAAATTTCACAGGTGCTGAGGCTCTCAGATATGTAGCTAACCAGCCTGTCTTTCAGCATCACTGAATTTGGCCAACTCAGCCCAGAGTCCATTTGCTGCAGCATCAAAAATGAAATGCAGTTCTAGCAGCAATGCAAATCAGATCACATAATTGAAAGACTGTAAGTATTAGTAAAGACTGAATAAGTTCCCAGTCAAGAAGCAATACTTCAAACTACACTGTGGACTCAATGTAGAAATTATTGAGTAAGATTCTCTGGACTGCACTATACAATTAGATTATTATCATTACTTCTCTGTGCTTTAAATCTATGAATCTGAGGACATGCAGAGCTGCATTTCTATGAAGAGCACCCTCTGGAGACTTTCCTTCCCACATTATAAACCAGAACATGAGAAATTTGAGGACACTGAATTTGTTGCTGTGTGTGAAGAGAAACATCACCCAAACAAGAATCATTAGAGTGGAAAAACCTGCTGCATTATGAAAAACTTCTGGTATTTAATCAGGATGTGAGTACCTGGTTGGGGAAGTAGAGAGCCATTCCATGCAGTCCACAAAAGCACAAAGGGCCAAAACCTGATAAATTAAGGTTAGACAAATATGGGTAGGAGGGTATTTTGTTCTGTTTTGGGTGGGGTTTTTTAAAAACAGGAAGGGCAATTGTTCCAAAAGACTGTACTAATGGATGAGGTCAATTCTTCATTATTGATAATTTTACAATCAAGATGGGATATTTTCCCAAGAGTTTTGCTCTTGATCAAACAGATGTTAGTCTGAGGAATTAACATCTGCTTAGTGTCTATGACAAGTCATTTTCTTCTCCTTCATGGCCTTGTAGTGTCTGAGCATAATACTCCTTTCTGCCTCTATAACTTTGGAATTGTTTTAATAATTACACATCAATGAGTCACCAGTGACACAGTTATTACTTTACAGTTTCTCCCCATCGTTGCTTCTAGATAAAATTTTCTTTTTATTTAGGATTACACTAAGAGTGTAATCCAATATTTTCAAAAGGTGTCTGCTCTGAGGAAGACTCTAGTGTCAAAAGATTCCTTCTCTAAAATTTATCTTCCCATTATACAATCCCACTCTGCATACAAGTAACTAATCTTTTGATAATTTTAATCCATGAAGCAGGGTGACTATTAGAAAGCAAAGCAACAGTCTGTTCCAGTGAACAAGGTCATAAGACTCTCTTTATGGTATGAGCTCTCCTACCCTACAACCATGAGCTAAGAAATCACTGTCAAAGTGTCCTTGTCTGTATTCACCACTTTTCCTAGAATTATATCTAATTATCCATTGCCTAGCTTTACAAACCAACAGCATTTTACCACAGCTTCATGTCTATTTAAGAAAGAGAAGCCAGATTCTGAGCTGCTCAAGACCCTTCACACTTCAAACACATCTTTTTAGTATTCCACCAGCCATTCAACCAGCACACTGTTGGCTTCAACACAGTTGCTTTGATAGCACTTGCATATTTCCAGTTGATTTTTGCCCTCTATTGTCTCCATCATGTAATCACTTGTAGACAACATCAAAGAGCTGAGAGCAGAACTTTTCATGCTCTCAATCCATCAGACCCATGCATCCTATCAAACGGCACATCTGCAGTGCAATATTTTGCTTGTTGATGGGATCTAAACTGGAACTAATGCACTGCAGAGAGCACAGCCTCCATCTCAAGTTAACACTTACCATTGCACATTGTCCAATTTCCACGCTGGCCTCACCATCCCATTTACATAATATTCTAATGGAGACATTTCAAGACAAGGTAGGATGGGTCACAAGATGCAAAAGAGTGCTGAATGCACTCAAGGAAAAATTATTCAACCTCTCAGCTCTTTTCATAGTTAGCTTCTAATATGATGCCTGTTGTGCTGCTTTTCCCAAGGGATGTGGGTGGAAGGCTCTCCCATCACTGGACTACAGAAACAGAGCTAAGTAAAAGCCACTAATGTTCTTCCTCTCTCCCAAGGGAATGACTAACCAGAACAAGACACTTACCTCAGAAGGCTGTCTAGAATGTACCTAAAGTCTTTTAAAAGCAATCTGTGCTCAGACTTAAGGATATTTTTCCTAAAACCTGCCTTTTCACTGCTGCAAATTACACCATAACTGGAGAATATATAATGGAAGAATGGGCTGGAGGGAAATGATTATGCTGTATATATTTGCATACTTACAGGACTATATATACTATAAGAACTAAGTGTCCAACTGTTTTTTTTTCCTGAACTGAGCTACTATAGCCTGACACCTCTTTCCTAAAATTAGCTACACTTACAGATGTTAACATAGTATTTGTTGCTATACCAAAGCACACTTCATAGGTGATGTCATTTGTCATACAGCAGAAGACCAGAGCTATTTACCAGTCCCGAGTCTTGCACAATTCTTAAAGAACATCTGTCATCTCCAGAAGTACCCACACAGGCTATGCCTTATTGGAGGCTTTGAGAGGAAATCCCTGCCTAAGCTCTGCAGTACAGCATCTGCACTCAGGAGCCACAGCTCTGCCCTGACACCCAGCACAGGCAGCAGCTCTTAAGAGCTTCTCCTGAGGCACAGATTTCCACAGGACTGCCCCAGGGTTTGCTCTGGGGAATTTCTCAGGCCTTCTCATATATGAGGATATGTTTCCCTTCATTACTTTTACAAGACCTGACCCAAAGTCTGGAAAAGTGCCTGGAAACACTTTGACTTCTTTAGATTCACAGAATAGTTTGGGTTGGAAGTGACTTTTAAAGGTCACCTAGTCAAACTCCCTCTGAATTTGGATCCTACATTAGTGACCTATGTCTAAATTAGGTTCCACTACCTATTTCCTCTGTCCAGATTAAATAACCATTGTACAATCCATAGCCATGCTCAGATTTTTCACATTTCTTCTACCAAGCTTCTGTTACCCTTCCAAGAAGCATTTGCAGCTCAGATAAATTTAATAGCAAGCAGGGTAATTTTAGGAGTCTGAGCTGTTTCTTCTTGCACTCACTTTCTTCTACTTCTGGAATCAGATATATGATCAACTAGGTTTTAGACAAATCTCTTTGCATTGGGCTAATTTTTGCAAAAGCTGGAGCCAGAGTTGACCTTCTGCCATGTTTTCTTCCTGTCCATACTCCCAAGACCTTTTGCAGAATTTTGCCAAGAGCAAAGACAAAAGTTCAGACATATAGAAAGAAATCAATATTGTTCTGACTTCAGTCTGCCCTGAAGTGTATTCTCAGGTTTCTGTTGCACAGATACAAAGCAGTTTTGAGGAAATATACAGTTTATGAGATTCTAAACAGATTTTTTTATGGATCCTTTGCCCACAATGAAATGTTCCAGAGAATAAGCAGCAGGAGAGACAAAAAGGTTAAAAATGTATTCCATAATCACAACAGTGCATTTTCCCTTATCCTAAAGAGATAGAGGCTCTGGGCCAAATTCCAAAGGGGAGTCAAGTACAACTCATGTTGAATCATGGAAGGGGAATCATGTACAACACTTTCACCTACACAAGTTTCTTAATTTTCACAGTATCCTGAACTCCCCTTACATCCCACCATGTTGTCAACAGCTTTCCTGTTTTATCCAGGTGTATGCAATTCCTTGTGAATTTGCATGCATTTCAGACCATATCTTAAACAGTCAAAACACAGAATTATAGAAGAGAAGCAACAAAGAGCAGAGACCAGCACATCAGCCCTGATCACCTCCACTCCACACGTTCATTTTCCATACAGAGACCTGGAAAATCTACTTCACACACTGGGCTATAGCCACCATCCCTGCTTGCTTGGGCCGTGCATCACTGCACACCTTCCTGACCAGGAACAAACAACAGATGGTTTTAGAAGAGATGCATGTGCTGCCCACACTCAAGTTGGGGAGAACCAAACACTGGCTAGAAATCCATGGCCATTGTGTGCAGCAGCCTGGCCTGCTCTCTCTGTGCTCTGAGCCAGCACAATTAGCAAAGGCTCCGCAGCTCTGAGTGTCTGAGAGAGCACAAAGCAATTAAAGCATTCAGATTCACGAGATTAAGGTCACTTTATGCAATACTTTTGAAGGGAAATCCTTCAGAATTTAAAATCTTTTGGTGCCTCCCCATCTTGTTTACAATTTCCTTACCTTGAGAACTATCAATCGCACGAAGAAAAATAAATGCAAGGAAAATAATACCTTATGCTCCAGCTGTTCTTTGAAAAGCTTGTAAGTCATCACGTTAACTGAAATTCATTGAAGTCATTAAATCCATTTTTCCCCCAAGCAAGCTCTCTCTCTGGACACCTCTACTGTTTGAAATGGCAAAGAGAGACAGTGATAGGACCTATTTATGCTTGTTTGAAGGTGAGTCTATGTTATCTGATTTTAATTCCAATCCATCTATCACATTCAGGTACACAACACTGGTCCCTCAAACCTCACATTCCCAGCAGCCTGACCACTGTGGTACTGTCAAATTCCCTCTCTCCACTCACAAAGGCACCTTATGCTAAACTTTAAAGCACCACTTTCCAAGATCAATGATAATTGACTGATTAAGTATGCCTAATGCTGCCAGAATGTGAGCTGATTGTATAATGGTGCTAATTAGTAACTGCCAGCGCTCATTCCAATTATTAACCTTTAGGAATGTCATTTTTGAAGATAAGAGTTTGCAACACAGCTTACTGCAGCATTTGTAATGGTTTCTGTCACACAGGATGAGAGAGAACACAGTGACCAATGAAGCTGAAATAAACCATAAGAAAGGAGCACTAGAAAAAAAGGATTCTACCTTTGCTTTCTGCAAAGCAAAGTGATAGAGACTGTAACAATAGAAAGGTGGAACATCAGTACTAAAGGATTCAAGAATGCAGTTTTCCACAAGACCTATCTCCTCAACAATGCCACTGCCAAACATGCCTCAGAAGCTTCCCAGCAGTGCAGGTACCAAACCAACTGCCTGATTTGCCTGATGGGCTCGTTTGCAGAGGGCCATGTCCAGTGATGCTTTGGAACCAGACAAACACAAGAAGAACAAGTTTGCTTCAAAGCACCACCTGTCTGCACAGCCACAACTCCGAGTCTTCTGATATCTTATGCAACCAAGGATATTTCATGATGAACCACATCATGTACCCTGCTTGGATCAGATATAGCCAAACAACTAAGTTAAACCACAGCCTACTTAAGTTCACCCTCATCTGTCCTCAAGCAAACCACATGCACCGTCGCTATTTAAAAGGAACACTTCCAAAACCAAAATATGAGCTTCTTATAAATCTCCCACCACTGCAACAGGGCCATGTTCTGTTACATAGCCAGATTTGTGCCCATCACTGTTAAAATGCCACGGGACAACAAACTTATACATACTTTTCAGGTGGTGTGACTAACACCCCTCAGCCCCTAAAATTAGGTAGCACTGATGCAGATGACTCTCCAAGTCCTCTGAGAAGCAAATGGTCCACCACAATCTCACCTGACATATACTCTCTGAGAGAAAAAAAAACAAACCCAAAGCTCTTCTTGCTTTGTTTCCCATATCTTGTACGAAATAGAAGACACTTGTAGGTACAAAGCTAAATATGCTGTGTTAGCTCTGTATTCCTCATAGACATCCTTTTTACCTTTATTGGTTACAGATAATAGAACCAATGGGATTTTAATCTTCCATGGGACATTTACTCTCTGCTCTGCTAGAGGCACACTGAATGATGTACCATGGTCCACTGCTTACTCTGTAGCTTAACTACTCCATGGCAATATAACATTATATCTGAAGTCTTACATTTTAACAGGTGATCTAACTGCCTGATTTTCCTCAGCCACACTTACATCTGCAAGTAGCCCAAAGAAAGGACAAGGCCTCCTACATACTGGCTTTACAGAGACCTGTGTCTGGGGCACCTCACGGATGGATCATACTCTGCTGAAGTCCTCAAGGGAACTCATGCTTGGTGCTGTATGTTGTATGATCCTCCTGTTCCCACACCAAGACCTGTGTGGGTCTGTGGTGTATGACACTCCCTGTGTGTGTCTGGGCTACTCTTCATCAAGCTGTTTCTGACTTTGCTCTGAACCTGTTTCTTGTTCTGCCCCCTCCAGGACCAATAATCAGCAACCAGGCTTCCTTCTTAAAGCAAATCACTTCAATTTCTAACATTTCAGAGGAAGAGATGCAAGAGGACCAATGCTAAATGCATTTCTCTTTCCACAGGGCTGATTACTCCTTGTGAGCCTCAGACCCCCAAAAGGCTGGAACCTAGGTCCCAATGATGGGTTGCCCTTTCTTTCTGCATACGTCTACCTGGGTGGCTTTGGAACTTCCAGGACTTGTATAAAGGAGTGCCCTGCACTCCTGGCAGTAGTTACAGATAGCTGGAGACTGTTGCATTTTAAATGCATCAGAATTCACCCAAGTTCATAGTGTGTCGCTCAACCCTGGGCGAAACCACTACCAGACTTTGGGGTAAGGCTTGGCAGTAATATCTGCATTAACAGCCCAAATATCTCAGACTGTTACCCGTCTCCTATTATCATCTTCCTCACAGATCCCTTGAGCTAGACTACAAAATCCTTAAAATAACACGTAAAAGTTCTGTTACAGATGCCATATGATATTCTTAGATTTATTGTGGGGTAATATACCTGAATTATTCCAATTCACCACCACATTTGCATCCCTGACTAGATCTGCAGGACACTGAATGCCCAGCTCCTGCATATAGCCTGCTGCTAGATTCAGGCTTCTGGACAGCAAGCTTCAGGGATAACTGGATATAAGGAACTACTAATATTTATGGAGTAAATTTTCTAAAGTAACTGACCTTAAAGACCCAGAAACAAGCCCTAAAAATCTGGTTACAGAAAGGCCTCACTTACCCTTTAGTTTTTATTCAGAGGTAGAAATCCTACATGTAAAAATGCCCTACCTTCCCATGATCTAGTAGTTTACAGGAGCTTCCATTTTCACTTGGTCGGGCATATACTGTAAAAGAACTGGCTGACAGATTTTACAGATGAAGCACATGCGGTAAGGAAATAAATCAAAGGCTGCCTTCCAGGCTGGGGGAATGTAGCTCTTTGTAAATATTATTTGGAGAAATGACCACTTGATACAGGCCCTTATTAACTACATAAGAAGCCTAATGAATACACCACAGAGATAATGAGAGAGACAGATCAGACTAAAAGAAAGATAGAAGGATTTCTTGGATGTTTTCTAACAACGCTTCCTCATCCTTTAGATTATTTATAGACATTATAAAATGGCAGTGCATATGGGAAAAAAAAAATAAAAAAATACCAAACCAAAAACAAAACCACCACAACATAATAAAACATCAGTATAAACAGACACAATCCATGTTAAAGTACTAAATTCTACAAGCCACTGTACAAAGCATCAAATATTTATGATTTGGTCTGAAGCCAAATTGGAAAGAACAGAAAAGTCAAAGGAGGAGGGAGATGGGAAGAGAAAGGAAAAGAACAGCTCGGTAAAAGAGAAAAAAATCATGTAAACTGATGTAAAACCTAGTTTTAGTGTGGACAGGAATATTGCATCCTGCAGCAAGCATGAGGTGGCACCAAAAGGGAAACTGTTTAGTGCAAGAACCTGGTGGTTCCTTACACAGACCTGACTGCCTGGAGAGTACGTGGCAGTACCTGTCTGTCTCTGCCTAACTGATCAGAGGCCAGGGAACATTCTGAGCCAGAGATGTAATACAGTCCTTGACAGATATTGGTTCTGATTCTAGGAACTCATCTAAACTCCACATGAACCCATACGAACTTTACCTGTTCACATGGGTGAAATACTCACACAAGGAGATCCACAGATTAAGTACATATTGTCCTAAGAACCAAAGTCTTCTACTTGCTCTGAACCTTTGTCCAATGCTCCTTTATTCCTCATGGAATTACAGAATTGTTGAGGTTGGAAGGAAACCCTGGAGCTCATCTGATCCAACCCCCTGCTCAAGCAGGGCCACCTAGAGATAGTTGCCCAGGATCAGTCCAGATGGCTTTTGAATATGTCCAAGGATGGAGACTTCACAACCTCCTTGGGCAACCTGTGCCAGTGCTCAGTCACTTAGACAGTAAAAAACGTTTGCCATTATATTCAGAGGGAACATCCTGAGTTTCAGTTTGTGCCTATGCATTGTCTCATGTTCCGTCACTGGGCAGACACTGAAAAGAGCGTGGCTCCATCTTCTTTGCCCCTTGCTTTCAGGTGTTTGCACACACTGATGAGATCCCCCACTCCCACAGCCGGCTAAACAGCTCTCTCAGCCTTTCCTCATAGCAGAGATGCTCCACCCCCTTTCTTTAGCGAAGGTCCTCTCCACACCATGTAATTTCATAAGATTTTTACCTCACTCTGTTCTGGGCATCTCTTTTCAGGTTTTCCCAATCCTACCAGATCAGATCTAGTATGGAAGTTCTTATGCAATTTATTAAGGAAGTTTTATTTTGCAATTATCTATTTGCATATTTATAAGTTAATTTAATGTGTGGTTTTCATTAATATTGGCACATATCCACATTGAACGCATCCGCTACTAATCTGTGCCAACCAAACTTCTCTACACAGCAAAGAGTGATCAGAAAAAGACATTAGTAAGGCCAAACCAAATTCATCTCTACATGTGGCTTCCTGCAAAAAGTTTTGCAGTCGGCATCCAAATCTAATTAGAATGTAAGATGAGATAACGAAAGGAGCAGCTCTCTAGTGAGAGCAATGGAATTGCTGCTCCAAATGATAACAAAGAGATGAAATAACCAATTCCTGTTAACAGGTGCAGCTCTGCTGATGCAGCAAAAGTCACAACACACCACAGTATCTGCAGCAGGTTCTTGGCTACAAACTCCCCCCTGAGCGCTGCTTTGCTACTCTCTAAACAAGTAGGTATAGCACTACAAAGACACTTTACCTGCTAACCCTGACAAGACAACTTCGTAGGGTCAGTAAGGCTTCAAAAGCACATGACTTCTGACCTTCTCTACAAATTCCCAGAACTAAATGACCAGGAAATGACCAGAGCTCAAAATTCATTTTTGAGAGGAAAAGATGTCTTCCCTTCTTGAGGAGCTCACAGTCAAAGAAATTCATCAACAAGGACAGAAAAACTATATAAAAAATATAGCACAAATAAGCTGAGAAAACAGGGGCAAGCACATTCTTGCAGCTCCCTAGAACACTTTATTTTTTTCCTAAACAAATTGCATTAATTCACACTGAGATTCTCATGATTATATCAATACCAGAAACATTGTTTGGCATTAAATTCCCTATTTGATCATCTAGTTTTCTGGAATGGAATGACTAGAGATCTGGACAGGTTTAAGTTTCCATTGATGCAGTTGAGTACCTGAAAGGGCTGGCTCAAAAATTAAATTATGCCAAAGATTTTTTTTATTGGTTTGGTTTGGTTTTGTTTATTGTGGGTTTTTTAAAACTACAGTTTCAAAGACTACTTTTAGTCCAAAAAATAACTTTACTTAAAAAATGTGATAGCATCCAATGCAGACACCAGTTGAGCAACTGAGAGAGAGCCCATCTGTAATGCAAAAGACTCAAATCCCATGGTTGAATCAGGTGGCCAAAATAGTCACATCAAAAATTTGTATTTTGTAATTGCCTGCTACTCTGCCACAGAATATTCTAGGGAGAGAAGCATGATTTCTTCCCTTGGTCTCTCACACAGTTCTCTTGACTTAGAGATCTCCAAGTCCCAAAACCACTAAAATGCTGTGGCATATCATGTCTCCAGCTATTCCATTAGAATACCTAAAGTATGAATAGCTCAATGCTGACAAATAGGTAACAAAAACGAGAAGATATTTCTGCAAATCTGATCCAAAAGTGGTAGACCTGCCTCTTCCTCCAATGTTACATCAAAAAATAAAGAATGTAAGCCATCAGCTACTGGCACACTATCACGTATTACAGCCACCAGCAGAAATATCCTCCATTAATTCACTGAATCTGCTTTTGAAATCCATTTACGCTTTTATTATTTCTGCCTCACAACATCCTGTAGCACTGAGTTACACAATTTAATTACTTGAGGAATAAAAAAGCACTTCTCTTTATACTTATTCAGAGCAAGGGCTTGAACTTGGATCTTCACACATAAGATTAGAACCAGTCTCTCCCTGGAGAGATTCTCAGTCTCTCCTGTTGGAGCTCTTTTGCAGAGTATAAATAATTCAAGAGTTATGAGGGAGGGAGGAAAAGAAGGATGGCTGGACATATTACCTGAACCATGGAAAATTAAAACAAAACACAGCATATTTTTTCTCTCTCTACATTTTGTATGGAATTCCACCTTTGTCCCAAAAACATTCCCTCAAGAAGTTAGGAGTTTGATAAATTACCTTTTCTTCTTGCTTCCCTGTCTCCAGCCAGAAAACAAGATGTATGCAAAAATTCCCATTATTTTTATTAAAATAAAATTAAATATAAACAGAAGTATCCCAGTTATCTCTGCGATCAAAGCATACATACAGTCACAGGACCTTCCTAGACCTATTCAATGAGCACATTCCTCTCACAAACATATTTGCAGCATCCACTGTCAGCAACCAGTACAGTCCTCCCACAGCCACATGTTTGAAGGTCAACAACTTCAGCAAAGCAGCTCCACTTTCAAGCTGCAAAAGATGTGTGAACGGAGCACAGGGAGGGGATGTGTAGCACATGTTGAACAGTGAGTTACATGCGCACATAAATGTGAACCTCGGTGCCACCACCACACAGCGCCCTCAACAAATCGAGATTCTGGGGCAGAATGTAGCCAAAGCCAAGACCTACCTCTGTTTTCAGAAATTCACAGATATGAATAAAGCACTCTGAATATGTTTATATTTTTTGAATTAACAGGCTAGCTAAAACATTATTACAGTCTGAAGCTCTGTTTTTATTCATTCTCTCCAGTTCAGCAGGAATTCCACCAAGGAATAAGGATGAGCAGATGCAGGGGGAAGCACATTAATAAATCATAAGTGTCATTAAAATTTGTAAACTAATATCTTCTGGGAAGTTTGGCAATTAGTCTCAGAGCTTTCTTGGCAAACAAAAAATTAATAAATCCAAAAAGGCCCCTGTGTGATGACATCCCCGCCCCCCCGAAAGGTCATTGATGAAGCAATTAAGAGACACAACAAATGGACCAGCCAGAAGGCTGGTTCACGAAAGACAAATGAGCTTCATGAAACAAGATGAATAAGACATCTTAATAAGCAAAGGTGGAACATCAATCCACACACCATCCCAAGACACATACAAAGGCGTTTAGACTCGCATTTACTCAGCTATTGCTTTTCACATGATTTTGCATCGTGCCCCTTGGTCTCCATCATCTCTGAGGAAAGATTAATGTGATTACTCATTAAAGCAAAGAACCATCAGAAAGCAAAGCTGTGAACATTACTATTCCCTTGTTGGAAAATCCTGTGGGACAAAATAGGACTAGGGAAGCATCATGAAGAAAACAAATGAAACTTCTCTCCAGAAGTTAGTCTTACAGTAAAACAAAGAATTAAATAATGAAGCCTTATTTTTATTACCATTACTGAGTTTACCTAACTCTAAAACATAGCCCTAAATTTAAGATAAGCCTAATAGTTTTCATTGTTGGTTCCCAAAACAGACATTTAAAACACTTTTAACTCACGTAATCGCTTTGTTGCAATGACAGCGTCTCTTTCTAGTTTGAACTGCAAAGAATGTATGCTTTGGACACTACCTGGGACTGTCTGGGACATTCGAGGAGGGCTAAGCCTATGGTTCATTCTATTCAGCTCCTTGAATATTGTTTTTTTTAAAATTACCATGTATCCTCACATTCAGGCACACACAGCCCAAGCAAATCTGAAGAATCCCTTCTATACATTTCCTGATGTCTACAATGAAAGATTTGTTTAGATCACATTATAAAACAAATGCCCCCAGTCCTCATTTGGCAGCAGATAGCTCAGGGCCAACATGCACCTACTGTGCATCTCCCAAAGAGTTCAAGTGTGGCTCCCATGCCAAGATGACTTCTATGGCATCTATTACTGAGAGCCAGGCTGTGCTGAGACAGGGTACACTGGATCACCCACTTTGGGGAAATAACTAATAATCAAGAGTACTGGAGATTAAAAATTGCATTATTCTAGGATGTTGTTGAAGGTGTACCCTAATTGCAACTCAGGATACTGAGAGTCTTGAGGAACAATTCTCATCTCACACTGTGGTCATCTGCTGCAGTTCCCCATTCCCTTAGTTCTTCAGCAAACTGCACCTAACAGCTCTCAGCCACAAAGATTTTCACAGGTGGTTCCCATAGCCTGAAAAAGCTAGCCATCCTCAAGCTAGGCTATTAATACTTTAACAAACAGCAACAGTGGAGATGCAAAACTTTTGGGTACCCTGGTTTTCAAATCCAAGAGAGGTCAGGGATGTGCTTGCACACACACCTGGCTCCTTCCCTCCATGCCCTGATGGCTGACTGCAGATACAAGAAACTCTTCTCCTCCTCAGCACAGGATTTCTGCACTTTGCAATATTATTAAAAAGTGCCAAATAAGTTGCAATAATGGGAAGCATGACTACTTTGAAAATCAGCTCCATTAATTTTATGCCTGCATACAATCATCCAGAAAATAGCATGTATCTAAGATGCATGTTGTCAGCATAAAAGTGGAAAATTATAAATGTAATCAAATTTGACAATACTGCAGGGAGATGTCGGCTGCTCATGGTGGCTCTCTGGAGACTGCATTTCAATACAGCAAACTCCAGAAAAACTACAATGCCTCAGTGGTGACTGAGCAGTCACTTGCCACAAGCAAGAGGTTGTGGCACAAACCAGAAGTTGCCATTCTCAGCAGCACAGTCTAAACAATGTATTGCCACTGGAATAGAAGCACTCTTAAGAAAGCTCTGGCTTTGCCATGACCTATTTCAGGTTTAGCTTGTTTCACGGAGAATTATATGGAAATTTGAGTCAGGCTCATTCAATCTCCTGATCCCTGACTTCTTACTCGCCGGTCTTAGAGGCTGCTACATTTGGAGCAAGCAGACTAAGCCCCAGTTCCCCAAGGGAACTGTGGCACTTCACACCGCATTCACCTTTTCACACCTATAGAGCAGCCCTATCTGAAGCCAGCTCCAGGTGCCACATACCAACCTAGAGCACAGAAATCAGTATGAGCTGTGAAATTTGCAAAGGCAACAAATGCTAGAGGCACATTGAAACATTCTGAGGGTCTCTGGAGACCGTGGGAGGCTTAAGAGGCAAGGCCATGGGAGGAAAAAGCTTAAAGCCCTCTGGTAATTCAGAGGTGAATAAAAGAGCAATGCACAACATAAAGCAGCTTGCAAACAAGCTGAGGAGTTTTACTCCTCTCTGCTCCAATGCAGCTGCTGTATTTTGCAGCTGTCTCTATTCAAAAGCTGAAAAGGTGTTTTTTTCCTAACTCAACATAGAGACTAAGACAACAGCCCAACCTCTTTAGGCATAGCAGCCACAAGCTGCCACAAAAAAAAGCTTAGGGATTTTTGACTCCTGACATGGAAACATAATTTCTTGGCTAATAAACAAGAAAACAAGAAGGAATATATGTAAAAATTCCTTCATCACCATTTTAGCTTCTTAAACGGAAAGAGTCAGTCACAGTTTTGAGTGTGGGTTAATGCGTGGGCTGGCATTATGTACCATCAGATAATTTAGCTGGGACCATGATCAGAGGAGGGGAACTCCAGGAGACGCATCAGAGCTGGGTAAAATGGTAGCAGGGACTCAGAGCTGACACATGCAAGTGCTTGCACTTTGGAAGAAAATCTGAACTGCTCCCCACTGCCCAATTAGCTGATGTGTTGCAGTCACGGTTATCACATTGATCATAAACACCGCCCTGCTAACTTGTGCTTCTCCTGTCTGCTGGGTCGCCCAGTTGTCTCCTTGTCTTCATCTGAGATTGAAAGCTCCCTTGAGAGGAAAGCTGTCTTTTTAGCTACTGCAATCCAAATAAATAAAATAAAGTAATACATTCTTGGATACTAAAAAAGGCAACAGTGGAAAACTCTTGTTACAGTTATTTTAGCAGAAAGAAATTGCTCAACCCACAGTGGCTGAAACAGCTGAAAACATTTTAAATATTACAATAGCAACTTTAAATACTTGTCAGAATGTCATGTTCACAAAATCCCATCTCAGCAGTGTACAGCTAAAACAGGAGACAGGATGAGAAATAAGGGAGGAAGCATTCTTCCTTTGCTTGTAAAATCTGTGAAATCCATAAGGCCTGCAGAATAAGAAAAGGAACTCAATACATTCCTTCTGATTATTCCCACTCACAACACAAGAAGGAAACAACTGGACAGCACTAAGATTAACTAATGGACTTGCTGTCTGTGATACAACTTTCAGAACACCCCATATAACCTATCTGAACACAACATACACCTGAACCCAAATTTTATTTATCACAATCACAGTTTCTGTGGGCAAATCTGAAACTGTTATAAACACACACATTTGAAGAAATAAGCCATTAGATTGATGGTCCACTCTCTCTTCTTCCTAACAAAATTGGCCTAATATTTTCAACAGAAAAATACTCAACAATACAAAAAAACCCCAAACCAAACCAAAAAACACCTCCCCCCCCCAAAAAACCAAACCCAACCCTTCAACTTTTGGTTGTTAGTGGTGACTTTTAGATGCCATACTTCGCATATCCAACCCTCTCCTCCTCTGTTAAACAGATGTCTTCTTGGACTACAACACCTGTGAAGCAGACTGGCCCCTACTCTTTACAGAGAGAGTTTGTATTTCATGACAGGTCACTCCTGTGTGCTTACAGTTCATCATGGACAATGAAGTTTCATGCAGGGACTCTGACCTACGGAAGATTTGGGAATTAGAGGTACTCCAACATCTCTTCAAATTAAAACCATGTAAGTTTTCAGATTAAGAGGGAGCATTGCTTTCCTTTTGTTGATGGAGTTGTTATTGGGATGAAAAAGAAATTTACAGAAAGCATATGTCCATCCCTTAATCCATTTTTTTCTTAAAGCAGGCAGGAGGCAGCTGGATTCTCAAGTACACAGTTATATATTTTGTTAGGCAGTGAGAATTGATGGAGAGTTTGCACGTCTAAAAGCTTAAATAATTTTTCAGTTATATTTGTTGACCTACAAAAAGCCTTCTCTCCACATGTTCATAAACATCTCACACCATCATAAGTATAATAAAGTAGCAATAAAGTAGCTTCCTTTCATAAGAGGAGAACCATCAGTTCCACTCGACTCAGTGGGAAAAACAAAAATCCAAACTACAACTGACAGGTATCTTCTGTGACGAGATGTGGCATTCACAAGGAGGAGGGCGTGTGCGGGCGTGTGTCTCTTCCTTGAAGCCTTCTGCTTCAAGGCTGGCTGTTTCAATAGAAATAGAGGCTTTTTCTGTGATTGTTTGAGCCCCACAAGCATGAATTTAGGTGTTAGAGCAACGTCTGTGTTTCTGCACTCAAATGCTGACTAACATTTCCTCTGTCTAAACTAGTATCAGTCTGATATAGGAGCAGTTTCCAATGTAACTTCTAATTCTGTCTTCCTTGGTTGCTCTCTCTCCCTTTTTTAATTACATTTAGGATGTTTTCTTATTGATTTACTTGTCTTTGTATTTAGATGCAGGGATTAGAAATTCCTCTTATATGGCAATTCTGTTTTCCATTAAAAGAAGCCTCATGCTATAACCCAGGGTGAACTGAGAAGGAGCTTTTGATGCATGAGGCAGGTGGAGGCAAGATGGTATTTGGAGACTGCATTGCACTCTGCTCTATCTTAGCATCCTCTGAAGCACTGTCATGTGATTAATTGCTCTCTGCCACAAAAGCCACTCCTCACTTGTGGAAGCAACTGTATTTGCCAAGTGTTCAGAATAGATGTCATATAGCACCAGTCCTCAGATAGGCAGGGCTCCTGGTTAGCAGAAGGGATTAGTCATATTTCCAGAAATCAGGAAGAAAAAAAATCAAAAAATCCTCTCTTGGAAATGTCCAGATCTCCTTCTGATACCTGAAGTTACATTCAGTTTGTGACCCATCAGATCTGGGGTCTCAGAGAGAGCTTTGAGTCTACAAAAAGTAAAGGAAAGCAAACCTATTGGCAGGAGGCTTACATTCACTTGGCAAAAACAAATCCTCCTTTTGAAAATTTCATGGTCTCAAAAATTAAAGGAAAATATTGAAAAGCAGCAATTTAAGTAATGCAAAGATTCAGGGGCCTCAATGTGCAAACAGAACAGAAAATCCTGAGAAAAAGAGTATTTCTCTGGTTTATTTCTTACACTTAGTATCTATTTGCATTTCCACTATGTCCTTTCCAAAAAAACCCCACAGCTGCTCCCTAAGATTTCACACTCCCCTGTGAAATACAACAGGACTTAATCCTGAATTTTCCAAGGGGCAAACTAAGGTTTAGAGTCCAGGAATTCTACCTACTAGCTCTTACCCTGACTTTTCCTCCCAGACCCTGGAAAAGAATCTGAGAGGTTCTGACTTCCCAACATCTCTGAGTTTCCAAGCCCCACATTGGCCTCTATTTCACTGCAGAAAAGATTCGGAAGTGTTCCAGAACACACTGAAACACTCCCACAAAGCAGTTTCCCCAGTTGACCAGTTGACCAAGCGCTGGATGCTTCCAATTGTACTGATGATAAATTACACTTCCATCACCTGCGAAAACTCCAAAACGATGCTGTTATTACCTTTCTGCAAAGCCCAGGTGATGCTGCAAACTCAGTATTAGGACTTGATTTGCCTTTTTGTTACATTATTTATGCAGAGCAGATTGGCTGGCAATTACGTTTAAAGTACAATCACAGTGCCATTTGTACTCGCTGGGTAAAGAGGCAAAAGTTTTTAAAGCTTTAATACATTGAAAAGTACCAGGGTAAGTGGAAATGACTGTTCTCTCTTATTAGCTGCATCGTTATTTATACTTTTGCAGATTACCGTGGTACAGCGCAATTAGGCTTTTTAAGTACTGTTCAAAATGAGAAGTTTCAAGAGCTCTACTGAGCAATTAACCCTTAAATACATTTACAAGAACAAATCTGCTCCAAACAGGGGCTTTTAAATTAGCTGTGAAGAAAGAAGTACAAGACACCATCTTCCGAAAAGCTTCTGTGCAGCCACACCTGAGCAGTGGCTACAATGCATTGACAGTTCCACCAACTACACTTTGAGCAGGTTTCACAATAGCTCTAATACACTAGCTAAATGTGAAACAAGGCACTTGGTCTCACCAGTCCCTAGCTATTTTTTTCGTTTGTTTGTTTGTTTGGGTTTTGGGTTTATTTGGGTTTTTTTTGTCCTGTGGGTAAAAATCACCTGGTAACAATTCTGTTCTAGGCATACCCTTTTCACACCACAGGCAAGATGAAACAATTTGGTGATTTCAAATGTCAAGGAACTGACCTATTTATAGGGGTGAATTTGGGGGCTGAGGGGATTTTAGTTTCTTCTTTATTTAAACGCAGACACATACTTACAAACACACATTCTGTCCAGTAGCATGCTTTCCCAGATTAGGACAGTCCATTGCTCACACCATGGGAACATGGGAGGTACAAGACACCATCCAAGTACCTCCACAGCAGACAGCAGAAAAGTGACCAGCATCTCACTGTGGTATCTCTAGTCCTTTAGCAGCTACTGTAGTTACAGCCCAAGGCAACACAGATTCACTACCAAATGACCATCTCAGGTCACAGGGCTGAGGAACAGCTAAGATTATCTCATGCACTGTGCTGTGCACCTCCTCAGACACTGTTCTAGCAAGCATGTACCATCTGTAGAGCTTGTTCTCATTGTCAGTCTCACAGCGGAGACTCTCAGGAATGAAGAGACTTGTATAAGGACACTTAGTAGTAAGAATGAAACCAAGTTGTTCTGTGTGCCAGGGAAATGCCATTACATCATGAAACCCTCTTGTTCTTCATTAAAGAAATGTGTTCTTAACCATATATCTCTCTTCTAAAAAGTAACTGCAGTTATCTCAGATTCTCTCCCAACTCCTCCTCCGATGAACTCAGATACACCCCCCATGGCCACCCCTCCATGTAGCCCCCAGTTTTACAAGAGACACAGTGCAACACTTCCATGCCAGTTACTATGATTCCTACAGTCCACATACCTCCACAGTGAACTCTCCGTAACACTCCCCAGGTTGAAGTCGTAGAGCTTTGTCAGAATGAGAATCACCTACAGAGGGGAATGGGAGGGAGGGGGAGAAAGGGAAAAGAGAAAAAAAAGTTTTCCTTTAGATTTTGTAAGAGTACACAAGGCATCTGAAATCACCCAAAGGAGAGCTTAGCATTTATCCATTAAAGTTTTGGTATTATAGGATAAAGTCAAGTTTAAAAAATAAAAAGGAAAATCATTAGTTTAATGCATCATGTAACCACTAGCATTTATTTTAATCTCAAAATGTTTTGCATTTGAAATAAAACATGCCAATAGGAATTACTCAGACTTTGTGAGCTGACCTCTCTGCAACTACAGTTATTCAAAGTCAGGGATGGAATCAGATGCACCCTTGTGAATTCAACAGTCCAATCCAAAAGTAGAGTCAACCTGTCTTGTCTCTCAAAATGCTACCACTAATTCTCTTCCTGGTCCCACAGCAGTGGGACCAAGCACCCCTTTCACTTGGGTTTCCCAGCTGAGAGGCTGCTGGGTGAGGAGTTTAAAGCTTTGCAGAAAAATGCTAAAGGATTAATCAATATCACAGCTGCTGCAGCAGTCAGGTACTGTCAGCATAATACCAGGAAAAAAAACTGTTCAAATTGTGAGGGACCTTGGCACATGACTATGCAGTCAGCACCCAACTTAATGGCTTTAGAATAGATGTTCCAAGCATTCCTTTCTCTACTGGATTCATTTTCACCATCCCCAATTGCATTTTGTCCCTTTATTTCCCCACACAGAGACCTTTAGAAGGAGGATAAAAGTCAAGCTGCTTCCAGCAGGGTGTGAAAAGAAACCTGCCAGGCAGTTTTGAGTCAGCATATGCAAGTCCATGTCAGCCTAAACCATGGGGAAATAAGGCTAATATTCATTTTATTGCAACTTAAACCCTGCACACACCTTCCCATACAAAGGGGGAAGAGACAGCTGCAAGCTGCAGCAACTAAGTGTGGGAAGCAGGGCAGCCTTCTCCCAGCTAACACCTGATGAGAGTGACATTTTTAGGATGTTCCCTATATTCCCACGGCACTCGAACAGGACTCCTCTCAAGAGTCTCTAGAAAGCCATGCACCACAGCACAAGCCCTGCACTGCCTGAAATTACACCCTTCTTATTGCTCACAGCTGTGGTAAGGTTTCATAAAGTTAGTTTTCCAATTTCAGAGAATCACATTGATGACCACTGAGTTCAGCGGATCCTGGATTCGTCCCTAAACATAGTAAATAAAATCTCTGTGTCCTGGTCAGATTTCAACAGAGTAATTCTACCTTAAATTGCAACTACAACTAAAGGCAGCATCCATATTCTCCCAGCCCTTTGTGTGTCTCTCCCCAGATGTCCTATGCCTTATATTTTTGAGGATGTCACTTACCTATTATAAACCTTGCAAATCAGCTTTACAGAAGTGGGCTGAATCCTACTCAGCTCCTGGGTATATATTCATAGTAAAAGCATGTTTAGTATGACTTTTCTGGATTTTTGCCCAGGATGACAGACTAACATCCATCTCTCCTTGTTGTTAATGCATGGGAAGCAAATGTGTGAGCATCCCTTTGCAATATCTCACAAAGGGTTTCAGGAAATAGCAGGAGTTGCCTGAGGCAGTAGTAACACAGAATACAGCCACCTACAGCAACCTGTCCATAAAATCACTCACCAAGCAGACCCAGGCCAGGCGACATTCCTGCACCACAACCCCAGGTGACTCCCACTCTGTCCCCACTTGCTTTTGAGACAAGGCACTTCAGATTCAATAAACACAACTCTTGCCCTGGTTTGGGAGTTTGAAAACCGGAGAGGATCTGAGAGTCTGAACACACAACCATTGCAAGGAAAGCTGAGAAGGCACTTTCCCCCCAGACACTGCCTCGTGAGACCTTGGAGCAAACATAACTGCCAAGGAACCATCACAGGGGGTTAAGATACAAATCAAAGCCTGAAAGGAACTGCTTGTTCCCCAGCTGTTTTCATGGGGTGCATTTCACATGGCAGTTGCAGAAAAAACTTCAAACCCTTTCAAGAGGTCTCTCCAAGGTCTCCATATCAGGCTGCCCCAACCGCTCTAACAAACTAAAACCAGGGACATCAGGGACAGATGTGGGCAAGTATGAGATTTTCTAAGACATTCCATTGTTTGAATGGTTTAGTAGAAAAAGAAAGGAACAAAGCATATGAAAAATTAGACATATTTTCAAAAACTGAATTCTGACAGGAGAAAAAAGGAAAAAGGAAAAAAACCCTCATTGATTCAAGCTGACACATTTGATTCCATTTTCTGTTTTGTAGTTGAAGAAGCTCAGCTTGTTTTTGTCAACACTAACAAATAACCCTGTTTTTTTCGTTCCAGAGTAATACTGCATTAAAATCTTGGTGTTTTTCATTTTAAAAGCTGAATTCAATTGAAAATTGAAGATTTTGCATTCTATGTACTATTTCAAAACAAAAACATTTTCTTCCCCTGAACTGGGAGAAATCTAGAATAGCCATCCCACAGAAAATGCCCACTCTGCAACCTAAATGAAGAGGAAACCGTTTTGCTCTGGGGAAAAGAAACACAAGTGAATAAAGTTCCAAATAACTCAGAAGTAATAAAATCTTACACTTAGGCATTATTTACTCAAAATAAAGAAAACGTCCTTACAGTGCCAAATTAAACTGCTTCCGTTCATCAAACCAATCTTCCCAAAATTAATTCCAAGTTAGCTCAATGCTGAACTGCATTTTTCTCTGGGATCATATTGCTCACTTTGGGGAATACAGCTCAGATATGGAATTTCCCCACATCCTATGGCCAGGCTCCACATACCATACTGTGCTTCCCAGGACACCCCAGAGGCAGGTGTCCCTTAGGACATCAAGCAGCTCAGCCAGTTGAGAATGAAAAAAATGGGAAAGACAGTCTGCAGAACAGAGTGTGGAAATAGGGAGGCTGAATTACAGCTCCCTTAAGGCAATACAATCCCTCTGGAAAATGCAATTTCAAGCTAAGCTTACACAAAACTAAATGACCTGAATAATTTAACAAACTGTTTTGGTTTTGTAGACAGAAGTGGGGATGGAGAAAGGATAATGAGAAAAAATATATTTTCTTTGGAACCAAATGATGTTCCAGTCTTACAAGAATTTCCTTATGCACTTTATTTTACACACGTGCCTCTCCACAGCGTATATGGGGTTTTTTTTCAGAAACTACACTGAACACCTACTGAACACCCTGCTGTAAGGCTTGCATGACAAAAATGCCAAACCCTGTCAGTTGCTTACCTTCAATGGTCTATACTTCAATACAGATTAAGAGCCTCTGGCACTGAGTAATCCTGGCATAACGCTGTATAGCAAAATGAACCACTAAATCCAGATTTAATACGATGGACCTCTTCTTCAAAATAAGGCCAGCAAGTATCCAAGACTGTCCCGTTCAGCAGTCTTGAGTCTTGACACAACTTGGCCAGCATGAAAGCAGAAAAAATATAACCAGAAACAATTGCCCACATTGCATTCTGTCTCAAAAACATATCCCTAAACGGATCCCTATTGTTCAGATGATTACTAGGAATCTCCAAGCCAATAAATCACAAAAGTACTCAGAAGCTCTTCAGAGTATTTGGTGGCATAACAATCTTCCATGCCTATAAAATTTTACTATGAAGGAAAATTACTTTAGTTCATTAAACTCATCTCCACATCTTGTCAATTCTTAACTGGCAAAGTGCTTTGCTTATACCCCACAGTGGAATATATAATGCCTGTTTCCCACAAATTAGAGTGCAAAGGAACTGCAGTTCCTTCAGCAGGTTGACACTGAACATCAGAACAACCAAAAAGTGCCACACCAAAGGCAGTCATGTTCCTGTATCAAGGGACAGTCAGAGAAGGAGAGGAAAGAGCACAGCAGCCAGAGAAAGTAGGTGATCATTTCAGACAGACATCTGAAAGGCCAGCTCCAATTCACTTCATCAGATTCATCTCTTCTCTAAGTGATCCTGCTATATTTGCACAGAGATTAACACAGCTCATCAGTAGCCCTGTGCACACGTTTACCAAGTGTAATTAATAATGAGTAAAGGGACGAGCACTGGTCAGCACACAGCACAGCACAAAGAGGGCAGACAGATTTACATGGGAAAAACAAGAGCTCTCCACTCACTTGCTCTGGCTTGGTGGAATCTTCATTTCCTTCCCACAGACATATTTCCATGATACTTGCAACCTTTTCTGCCCTCCACACCAGCCACAGGAAGCTTGTTTGCAATTCCCATCTGCCACTTCCCAATCCACATGAGAGCAACAGCATCCAACAAGTAAGTTTCACACATGAGCAACCACAGGATACTGGGGACCAGTGTCAGTAAATTGCTCACAGCCAAAGGCAAATTGGCTTAAAATGCTCCTGGACTTAAAAGCCAGCACTGCCCTATGAAGGTCCCTAGTGTTTCCTTCTTTTGGATTTTTTTTTGTTTGGGGTTTTTTTTGGTGGTGATGGGTGGTTTTTAAGGCACGAAGTTATTAATGAAAGGTGAACTGTTTGACAAGAACATGGAAGTATTCATGATGATGAATCTGCTAAGTCACTCTTTCATATAATCTCTACATTCAAAGCTAATTCTATCAAAAGCCACCAATACCAGTCTAATTTTCCCCACATAAACACTCAAAAGATGGGGAAAGGGCCATTTACATGCTCAACATACATTTATGCTTAAGTGTGTCGTGGGTTGATCCCAGCCAGCAACTAAGCACAGACCTAGACTCTTGGTCTCTCCCAACCCCAGGGGGCTGGGGGAGAGAACTAGAAAAGCATAAGTGAGGAAAAACTTGTAATTCTAGACAAAGACAGTTTCATTAGTCAAGGAAAGAGAAGAAAATATAAATAAACGAACTAATGATGCAAAGGCAGTGCCACCCACACCTCCAATAGAACAATGCAAAGCCAGTCTTGGAACACTTGGAACACAGTTATTGCTGCTGAGGATGATATTGTATGGGACACAACACCTTTCTGGCCTACTCCTAAGGCAGGCAGAGTGACAAAGAGAAAACCTGACACTGTGAAAATCTGTTCAACTATACCTAAAACACCAGTGTTTCATCAACACTGGTTTAACCAAAAGCATAGCATGACAAAGGCTTTTCTGAAGAAAAAATTAACTCCATTCCAGCACAAGTATTTTCCTAGATTAAGGTACAGTGATTCTGTACAACAATCACTACATAATCCTGGTCCCACCAAAATCAATTCACATAAATACACCTTCAAAAATATTTGCATGCCTGTGTGTGATCACACTGTACAATGTCACTATCCTCATTTCCCCTGGAGGTCTAACTGCAGTTGTCAATACCCAAGAGTGCCACCTCCAGTTGTGAGAAGCATATAGAATTATTACACAGCTCCCAGGTGAGGAATTTAAATTGCAGAGGTGTTAACAGATTCTACAGGCATCACCACTATGAAACAAGGCAAGTAACGTCATCTTTGTTTTAATGATGAGGAACCAGAGGCAGAGAGAGATTAAGTGGAAGATTAAGTGTTTCTCTACATGGAAACACTCAGAAAGAAGAATCCAAATCAATTTTTTAAGATTTTCGTTCAATTCACTTTGCAAATACATATGAAAAATCAAATTAAAGACCACTTTATTCTGAAAAAGAGTCTCCATCTAGGAATTTAACATATCTGAAATAATCCAATTCAGCATATTTAGATATTTTAAGCTAAGAAGCATCACCTGGAAGAAAAGCACCAATGCAAATTCACCCAAAGTAACAGAATGATCAGCTAAAAGAGGAACACATACACCTTAAATACCAACCTACCTTCTTTTCCACTGCCTGATGAACATAGCTGAAGAAAACATATCTCTTATTGTTAACACAAGTTAACAAATAGCACATCCTAAGACCCAAGAAGAAAACAACAGAGGTACTAACAAAAAACACAGGCCAAATCCTGCCCCTGGAAATCAGAGCAACACTTGTATAAGAGTAAAGTGATGCCAATTTAAGCTGCAGCAAAGAACTTTTCCTTTTTTTTTCTTTTTTTTTTTTTTTAATCTCTAGAGAGATAAAAATGATCCGTGGGTGGCTTCAGGCAGTGCAGGCAAAAGAACCCTCTGAAATTGAGAGAGACAAGTCCCAAGATCACACACAAAAGCAAAACATGTTCCAGTGAACTTGTGATCTCCAAACAGCTGAGACTGTCAAATTTGTCCTCAAAACAAGAACCAGTAACTAAAAGGAAGATATTCTACTTTAATCCTCCTTTGCCTGTGTTGCTTATAATTTTTCAGTATGAAAACTGCCACGGTATGCTCTTTTGGTCTCCTGTCCTCCTCCCTTTCAATATAAATCAGGCAGCAGAATGGGCTGGAGACAGAGCAGGAGAAGTCTTCCCCTGGATTCCCCTTGGGGCAGCTGGAGACAGATCACATTATCTTCAACAGAAGTGTCTTCCAGATGTAAGCAGCAGTTTGAAATTCCCATTTACAAGGCTTGCACTGAATGAACAGAATTTTAGGGTGTAAAAAAAAAACCAGAAAACCAAAACCCTTACAGTGCTTTGCAAAAAGAACCAGACTGGGAAAGGCCAACTCTCTCCTCCTATGCCATTACTAGCAAAAGCAGAGCAGGAATTTTTTGTATTGTTTCTCTGCTTTGGCAATTCAAGGGCAAGCCCAGCCTGCTGAACAGCACCCGTCGGCATCAACACTGAGACAGACACCTCTTCCAGTGTCACAGATTTACCTTTCTGGGTTCACACAAATCTAGAAAAGATTTCTAATTGAATCTGACAGGGTCTCTCATGCTTTTGGTTTTAAACATTTTGGCGCAGGGGTGGTAATTTAGGATATGTTCAGAGATGTTTTGCACATAGAAATCCTTCCAGTGGTTTGGAATGCAGTTAAATAACACCACCACCAAAGCAATGAGTAATGACTCCAGGACTCAGAAGAGGAACCTGACTATAAGGTTTTAAAATAATGTGGGAAAACAAGTCAGATTTTCCCCCTCCCAAACCACAGGTTCCAATTATCAACCAAAGGAGGGGCACTCATAGCCAGTAGCTGTACACTGGCTGCAAGTCAGTCGCATTGCTCTTTCATCTGCACTACACATTAAAAACTGGACAATGTCTCTCATGCAACATTTTTTCCAAGAAAACAGGGGGAAAATGGTACATCCTGTCTCGGTTTCAGTAAATATATCTCCTGAATACCTACATGCTCACCTTTAGTGCACACACACACACAAATAGCAACTACAATTGCAATTGTGCAAAACCTCCTTATTAAAGAAATAAATGGAAGGCCTACAACAAGGTTATCAGTCCTTAATGAGCAGCTGGATTCTGTCCAGAGGCTGCAGTAGAGCACATACACGTACAGATGTATGTGTGGGTGTGTAATATAAAAGCTGTGATCAGCCACACAGCATCAGGAGACAGTGTCTGGAAAAGGTATGGTGATTAGGAATAAACACACTGGAGGGGAGGGTGGACACACCAATACTACCAGAAGCTTGTGAGTAGTCAGAGAAGTCAGAGGTAGTAAAGACTCCTCAGATTACCTGATTCACCCCCCTGAAAAGAACCAGTTGTGCTCCACAGAATCTTTCCCAGCTCTTCAGTATGGTCTTGCTGCACATAAGCAACACATTCCCACCAGAAAAGGCATCTAGATTGCTTAAAATAACAGAAGCCTGAGCTTTATCTTTGTGTAACTCAGTTAAACATAAATACAATCTCTCCTGTCAGGTAGTGATATGATTTAAGGGTCCCGTATTATACCTTATAAAAGGTGATAGTGAAGAGCTCATAATTTATTTTTATTGATTCAGCAACCCACACTGCATCATATCTCCCAGTTCTTTCACTTTGCTAAGTAGCCTCCACTAAAGCCTCGGAAACTTTAATTTTTTGTTTTTCCCTTCTCCATCTTCCTTTTAAAACTGCTGTGTGCACGTCTCTAAGTTCAAGAAGAAAATGAAAAAGGCCCCAGTTACTTTACTGGCTCTGTTCTTATTTCAGTTATCTTCCGATACCATCTGTGAACCAGCATATTTTGTGCAGCAATTTAACTCTGTAGAGTCAGTCACATACCTGCTGAAGGGCCATTTAAAGCTTCTGATGTGGGGGGACAATAAAAAAAAAGAATGACTTAAACTCCAAGTGTGGGTACACTACCTTCACAAGACAGTTCTCCATTAAAAAAAAAAAAAAAAAAAAAAAAAAAAAAAGAAAAATGTTAAGAGAACACAGCCCTTTGAGATCTTATAAACAACTAGGACAGATGATGGTATTCCTTGAGGACTGAAGGCAAGACTGTCTGGTTCTATAAAGGAAACTAAACTATATGGGGAATTTTGTATCTAAGTCATTTCTGAAAGGAAAAGAGAAAAAAAGATCCCATAAAGTTGATATTTCAAGAAAACTCAGGCTGCTTACTGATCTTCCACTTCAGACTCCATATTCTACTCAGTAACTCTCATTCCTCTCACACACATCCTCTGCCTCTCACCTCTCCCCTATATATGTACACATACATATATAAATATTTCTGATGTTCTTCAGATTCCAATTGGGAACTCAAATAATTGGTATTGGGATGTGCATGAGCAAGAGATTCTCTCTCCTCAGGGACAGAAGATGGACCAATACCCTGCTGAAGTCCTTTCCAGCCTCATGTTTATGATCCAGAGATTTACTTCACGTGAAAATGCCTCCCTGCCAGCAAGCACAGAAGAACAGCAGCAGGGAGTTAGGTGCCACACGTACACACACCTGTTGTGTTCCCTAAAATATGGAGCCTTGCATTCAACATGACAGCAGGGGTTGGGTGCTGGAGAAGCCACTATGTCAGCAGTGCAAGCTGGTCACTCAGAGGAGGAAAGGGCACCAGAGCCTCCCCACTTTATTCCCAGTTTTGATACCAGCTCACCCACCTGCAAATAGGTTAATTTTTAATGGCAATGTTATTCTGAGACAATATTATCATTGTCTCCAAATTATGCAATATTATTAAATTTCGAACAACATTGCTCTGAGAAAACATCCCCTCCTTCCAGGGGAACCAATCCAAAAGTTGGAGTTTCACAGATGTGATGAAAGAAAAGAAGGTACCTGTTGGGACACAAACCCTTGCATCTACTTTTAATGGCCTGTTAAAAGACCTTCCATTTCTGCCACTGGATCCTTATTAACAACAAATCCAAGTACCTTAGATTTTGGCTTATTTCCTTCCTCACAACAGCCCAGGGAAATAAGGATTGCTGCAGTTTGCCAAGAGGTGAGTTTAGGCACAAAGGGAAAAAGGGCAAAATGGAGAAATTGTTCAGTTATGGTGCTGGAACTACCAACATCCAATACCTAGAATTTGCTACCACATTTAATACCCCACCATGAACAACTGTAACATCATTAGTACAAACCTGTGATATAATCACAATGTTTTAAATACGCATACTGAGAGTATTTGTAAATATAACTAAACAGTAGGGAAAGAGGAGAATCATCAAAGGAAGAATAAGATAAAAATATAAGTGATAGTTTAAAATATATGAGTAACAGGCAACTTGGGTCAGTCAGGCTGAGGAGGTTACACAGAATTGGAAAGTACCAGAGGTAAAAAACAAGCACGAGTGAGGGCTCCCCACAGACAAAAGGTCAGAAGCAATAGTTTGAGTGCTAACTAGTCAATTAACATATTTTTACATTATTATAGATTCAATTAAAATTAAATGATCTGATTACCTTATATATTAAGGTAATAAAAACGTAGTCTGTCCAATTGACTATACTCTTCTGACCTTGAACCTATGTCTATGCAATTCCCATCTGCAGATGACAAAATCTACTTTGAAACTTACCACAGCTGTGGTAAGGTCAAACTCTGCCCTAGAAGCTCCTTTTCCTACTGGTATTACTTTGAAATAATCTTTACTATTGATTTTAATCATCTTTATTCTATTTATTTTCATTTTCATCCTGTATTCATCAGGTGCATGCGTTTCATCATTATCACAGTGACTGAACTCCTTTGCATCATAACTACACAGCTTTTCGTTATTATTATTACTATTATTATTTGTCTTGTATCACTTGTATCATTGTTGCTGTGAAAATACTCTCTCTCTGGGCAATTTCCTTACTTTGCTCCTGTGCAGAGCAGCTCTTCCTCATGCCAAACACCCCTGGAGCCTGGATCTTATCTCCTTTGGAGGGCCTAAGCAAGCAGACTTTCATGAAATCTTGCTTACTAGATATTTTCAGAAACTGGGCTGGGAATGATGCCTGAGGAGCCAAAGAACTTCTATGAGCCAGTTGATGGACTTCCACAGTAGGCAGGTGCAACGGGGTGCAGCTCTATCTCCAGCTGACATTTAACTATTTCAGGTTGCAGTTACATCAGCAAGAGAGAAGGAACATGATCTGTATCACAACGGCCTGTAACCAGCTTCACCCAGACATAGAGTGGGTTCCCAGCAAATGGAACAGGAAATCTGAGCAAACGTTGCCCCATACTGCCCACCTAACAGAAGGAACACATCCTGTCTTCTTCATTCTTGGACACATAAAACTTCAAAACTGTGAATTCAAGGGGACTGACGGGATGTCTCCCCCCATGGCAGCTGAAAGAGCACGCCCCTAAGATGCCCTATTATGGAAACCTGACTTAGGGTAAGGATTCCTCCAGGTAGCAAGAGGCTACAACAGCCACACTCCATGTACTTAGCCCCGGGATATACCCAGAACTTGAGAGGGACAGTAAAGACAGAACAGGGACCTGAACCCCCAGTTCAGAGCTCCAGCTTGTCATTCAAGCCACATGACCCAAAGCGGCCATTTACCATTTACCTGCTGCAGAAATGAAGCTTTGGAAGATACAGATGATAAAAAGTGAACATTTTTTCTCATCTGAGTATTTCTTAAAGGTAGGTAAAATATATTTGCTTAAAATCTGACCCTGTAGGAAGGAAAAAAAAAAACCTTTAATTTTTTTTTTCTCCCCCAAAAAATTGACCTGTGAAGGACTGGCACCAATTCATGCCAGATGGGGGTGGGAGAAAATGAAGGAATGTGTCCAGATCCACAATAAAATTTTAAATTTTGGTGTCAGCCCAACAGGTCAATTTTGGGGGGGCAAATTAAGAAAAAAAAATCCATTAGTCTGTTTTTTAGCTCAGTAATAAAGCAAATGTTTTTTCCCCACTTTAGAAATACCTTGTGCTAATGTCTACATGGAGACATGTGGAACAGCACAGTTAAAGCTGTCAAGAGCAATTTTTCTTACAGACTTAAGTGTTCCGTTACTTAAAAAAAAGAAGCTGAGAAAAATAGAGGAACCTGAATTCAAATCTCCTTTAATGTAACATTATGGCTGAGAATTTCAAAGGTGAAAAAGTAGGAAACTCAGAAGTATGGATTCTACATTATGCACATGAATTGTATAAGAGAAAAGAGGCAAATCACCACTGCAGAAATCCAAAGCCCTATTAACTTTTGGAACCCTTACAGGGTTGGTCGGGGCCCAGGGGCAGTTGATCATATGAAAACGTATGGCTTGCTCCATACTGAAAACCTCACTGCAATAGAAAATTTTCAGAAGGTTTAACCTTGTGAGATCACTCTCCTTTTCTTACTTAGGGACCTAAAAACTTATTTGTATGGACCTGAAAAATTCTTTCTCTCCAGCTGACAGAGAAATCTAAGCACAATCTTCATTTCAAGCCACTATCTATATCTCTTCTCATAAGAACTGTGGTTGTGACAACTGGGACTGCTGGCTGACATTTGAACTGAGACTGCTTTAAAGATGAAGATTTGGGATGCTAAAGTCCAAGAGATTTGCCTGTGCCTGAAAAAGGAAATCTCAGTGCTTCGCTCTCCCGGCACCTGAATTGGCTCTCATTGCCATCACAAGAACATCTGGGACTCACAACCTGGAGGTAGAAAAGGGGGAAGAGAGCCTCATATTTTCTGAAAATACTCTGTAACTCTGCAGGGACTCCAGATGACCTTCAGCAAATTTCATATACATGGGCTATAGGGTTGTTTTGCATGTTGCACCAAGACATCAAAAACTACATGCCACTGGAGAAGGGCTCTAAAAAACACTAATAGTCCCACTGACTATTTCTACATTGGAATGTTCTTAGTTGAGCACCAGAAATTTCTCAACACTTCCAAAAATCCTTCTGCCCCTTGAGGAACATAGCAGGAAATGGCTATGCAGTAAGACAAAGGAAGAATGCAAATTAACTAAACAAGATCTGTAATGGCCATTATGCAAGGTCTGTGAGAGCTTTGTTCTGGAATAATCATCAGAATAATCTCCTCTCCCACACCAGTCACACCTCAATGTCCTGTCCTTATGAAAGCCCTGAAGTCACAGGAGCAGGACTTCAGACACTCCCTACCCTCTTGTCACTCCCTGCCATACAATCTCTCTAGTATCTGTTATGACTGTGCAATAAAACCCAAGATTGGCAACTACTCTGAAACGAAAACATGGGCTGGAGGTGGGCCAGGTGTACCAGATTGTCCTGTCTTATTAAAGCCTAGACTACAAGGGAGCAGTGGTCTCTGGATGGCAGCAAGGACAAAGACAAGTGACAAGGCTTATCTGAAGGTGAAATTCGTTCCCCTTCTCACATGACATATGAGCACAAAGTCTTAAATAGGATACTACAGAATAAATTTGCTCATTCCTTTTCAGGTAAACCTAGGTCATCTCCACAAGTTTCAGCACGAGTTATCTCTCTGCATTGTGATCCTTCAGTGAACAAACCCACCCCCACTCCAAGTTTCATGATATGAAGGCTGCAAACCCATCATTAAGAATAATTCTAATAACAATATCCTCCAAAATCAAGGACTCTGACATAGTCTAGATCCAAAACTCTTCTGTTCTGCCTTTGTGACTGTGCAGAAGTTCATCAACATTACCAGAGGCTGAAGTATGGTGGGGACCTGATTCTTTGTCTTACCTTGCAAGATGCAAAAGTGAGCAGCACATCTTTTAAGTACCTTTGACATACTAAAGAACAATTCCAAAGACCTCTTTTGTCCTTGATGTTTTATGGTTGCCCTTTCACAAAGATGATCATCTACAAACTGCTTTTTGTAAAGCACCTCCCAAACCAGAAATATTTCTCTGGGCCCTTTTACAGCAGGACTGACAGCAAGAGCTTCAAAGATAATCTTCAGTAAGCCCAGTTACTGGAACCTGTTGTAAATCCACATACACAACACAGAAGAATGAAGATACTCTCCAGCCCAGCCTTTCAAAGACAATTTATACAGATGTCTCTAGTAACTACCCCAGCACAAGACTGATTCCAACAGCTCCACAGACTCCTGACAACACTCCTGCAGTCAGAGCAGCTCCTTAGGAAATTGATGATACAGCAAAGAGGCGCTAGGGGCAGAGCCTTGAACCAAGTTGTCAGAGCATCACAGAGTCCTTCACTCCCTCACCGAGCTCAAGTTATCTCTCATGGATTGTTGCACTTCATTTTTCCTGAAGCCCTAGATCTTAGAGGCCAGTGATGCTTTAAAATAAAACAACAAAATCTTGTATGCTTTTTACTTCTTTTTTTTCTTTACACACCTGTATAGATGCAGCTACATAACCGTTTTAAACTCCATTGCATTATTTTTTTCTTTCTCCTAGAAGAAACACAGAAAATCATCTCAGGCTGTTTTAGATGCCTCAGATTAGCAATGCTACAGTCAGAATAACACAGAGCACTCTTGAACAGCTATTGCTAGTACTTGCAGATGCCTTGAGACCTTTGCATTCAAAACCACTGTATTTACATTCAAACATAAAGGAAAATAAAAGCAATTTGATTCACACACTCTTACATCAAGAGAATAAGGGGTATTTTTGGAACAATGGCTCAGCATTCGCAGCACGCGTCGTGTTCTTGATTAAACAAGAGATCCGCACGAACATAATAAACCTGTAATTTTATTGGTCAAGCACTATGAAAACAATTTAGAGTACATAGATTTCAACGTTAAGCAAACTGCAGCCCATGTACAACACCCATGAATTATAGCAGTTTGGCAATGAGCTGACCAGTTGCTTCTCACAGCCCTTAATAACAATCATCCACATCTTTACAGCACAATAGAAATTAGAAATGCAAGAGGCCTATTACCTCATCCAGAAAATACAGGATTATTCCCTGTGGGATAATTGCTAATACTCTGTCCAAAGTAGATTTAAAGCTGGAAAACAAGTTCTTTAGTGAGATTACTCAGTGTGGCTCAGAAGTTAGTTCCATAAAGCTTTTTCTACACATTAAATTTAAATGTTTCCTCTCTTTAAGAAGATTTAATGCTAGTCCAAGGAGCCTGGTTTCCTTTAGATTCCTCTCTAGTCAATAAAGAGAGGGTAGAGTTGGTCCCCTTTTGCTACAAAGCAGCAGCATAGAGAGACTGACCTTCTCTGGCTAACAGCCTTCACGATGCTCTCCCTCCACCCAGACAGTCCTTGTCAGCTCTCACCTGTAACAGTACCTCAGCACCACCTTTTCCCTTTGGCACTATGCAGGTAGGTAGTCTTATGCCCCCCCATCCATCTGAGAAGTCTTCTGGCCATATATATATATATATATATATATATATATATATATATATATATATGGATACATGAATTTCACTCTAAATATTAATTCAGTAAATCACATCTTTTAATTCAGTGAACACTCCCATCATGTGTCTGCACATCGAATCCACTCTGGCCAAACCTCAGTAGGGACATGTGGCAACACTGCTGGCCCAGGGACTGGCAGCTCTAATGTAAAATACAGAACCTTACTGTGTCCTGTACTAGGGCAGGAGCTCTAGCACAAGGCTATGTCTAGTTAAATGTCCTTGCTGCAAGTAGTGTCAGTCCTTGCTCCAAATACCAAGTTGTGTTTCCACTGCTCAGCAGGTCTCCATGCACTGCATCAGACCCTCGGAAAGTCCAGAATTAGCAGAGATTTAATATGCGTATCAGAAGAGCTCTGATGTCCTTGGGAGGGAGGGAAGGAGAGGGTTACAGGAGTTGCAGACATAGGAACTGTAGCAAGTATGCCACAATCCAAGCTAAATTCAAAGTCTTGCAACAACCAACACAACAGCATCTTGCTTCACGCCCAAGAGAGTCAGTAATGTCATCATAAAAAATGTGTGTGCAAAGGTGGAAATAGCAACATTTAGCACTAATTAGAACTTCAACAGATCCCAAGTGATAAAACTAAAATCTTCAGCCTATACTTTAGGTCATCTGATTATTATTATTATCAACTAATTTTTGAAAAACAAGCAGTAAGAAGGTGAAATGCTATTCCACATGACAAAACAGAGCTGGAATCTGGAGAAGGTGTCTCTTGACGCCCAAATATTCCACGAAAAGCCCTTGCAAATGCTGTTATTACACAGTTACCAGTGAATGGGTAATGACCCCAGTAAAAGCTTTGAGAAGTTTTCCATGCTAGGGACAACGGAAAAGAACGTGTACAAATCAAACTTTGTGAGTTTTGAGCCTCTACCTTTATTTCCCTGAGAGAAGTTTCTTCTGAACTGGCTTCTAACACCCTTTCAAAACCTCTAGTAAAAACTAACATGTCCATGACTGAGACATCACTCTTACACTACAAAATTCCCTGCAACTAACTGAGGTATTGTTAATTGCTTAGTATAAGCATTCAATGAGTGCCCTACCCACTAGGTAGTGCCTTTCTAAAACAAGCCCTGATCTCTACTATTTTTGATATCCAGAGACATTTGCAAGCAGGATTTCAGCCAGTCACCTGCATACACTCACTCCATGAGCTCATTATATTATCATAGGAAGGTGTGACTGTAAGGGACAACATTTTCTCTGGAGCAATTCACAGAATCAGTGTCCTCAGATAATGCAAATCCCAAGACACTTTCAAATTCCTCTGAACAAACTTCAGACCTTCCCCATAGAAGTTGAAACAAAGCAAAATCCCACCAAAAATCCCCAATATAATAGAGCATAGGAAGACAGGAAAGGAAAAGGCAAGGGTGATGCCACTGTCCTCAATTCTTGCAGTAATGGGGAATCTGAGAAATGCCAAGACAATTGTCTGAAGTGGACCACCAAGAGCAGTAAACTATGTCAGATACATGACATCTCAGCTCCATAGCTGATCATAGCTGATAGACCTTTTAAATATTCTGCTATTTTAGCACACTTTCCAAAACTCTTTCACAGTAAGAACTGTCAAACATTTGGCTAGTGTTAGCATTTTCAGAGATCAGGGCACCCCAAAAAATAAGATGTATAAAGAGCAAGAGCACAACTAACAGTTGTCTATTGCAGACCTTCCCTCTTTTACTCAAAAAAAAAAAAGTGACCATGTTACAGTGAAGAGTGATGCTTATATATCTATCATGGTTCTATAAAATGCTTCACGATGAAAATTGCAAAGAAGCAGTGATTTATTAATTCTGATACAAGAAAAAAATATAGTTTGAGGATGTAAGATAAAGTTCTTTTTCACCTGAAGAATTACCTTCCTTTTGGGAAAGGTGAACCACCCATACTGACAGAGGAAAATCTTTGGAAGTAGTAGCAGAAAAAGATATTAGGAGTGGCAATCACCATGTCAGACACACAACACTGCAGGGAAAGGGAAGAATGGCCAGATAATGAAATTACAGGGCATTGAAAATGTCAAAGAGCGACTGTGCTCTACCATCATTCACAGGTTATATGAGGCATTAACATGCTGATATCCCATTCCAATGACAAAGATGGCAACAAGAACAGAAAATAGTCCAAAATGAATCTGTTGCTGAGACCAGGAATTTAATGAAACGGGGAGATGAGCAGAAAATTAATCTTATTTTCACTGTGCAGCCTTCAAACTGGAAACTGCTGGCCCTGTTCAGAAACAGTAATAGCTCAAGGATGCATTATTTTACTTTCCTTATCTATGGTACCCCTATACTTATGACTCATCATCACAAAAAGGGGCATCAAGTCTCACAAAAAAAGGACCAACCTTGTTGTCAGGCAATGACACACAAGCTGCATCAAGGGAATTTCCAGTGAGGTATAAAGGAGAAGGAACACGTCCTTCACAATTAAGGTGATTCACCACTACCTCAAGGCCCTAGGAAGGCTGGGGTATCTCTGTTCTTGAGGAATTCAGAACTTGACCGGACAAGGCTATGAACAACTTGATCTAACATCACTGCTTGATCCAGCTTTGAAGCTGATCTGAGCAGGAGCTGGACCAGAAAACCTGAAGAGCCTCCCCCCAACCCCAATCTAAATCACTCTACAATTTAATGAGTTCTACTCCCTTCAAATGGAAACACCATTGATTAATACAAGTAGCACACACAGCAGTAAAGTCAGAGGACTCTAAATCTATCAGATTTAACTTTTCTAACTTGCTTAAGGTAGCTGATCACTGTAAAAACAAATCTTCTGCCACCATTTCTCCTATTAAAAATAAAAAAAAGACAGGTTGCAGTAAACCAAAATGTACAGTCTGTTTATGGAACATGGTACATAACACAGTTTAGGACAGATGAAAATGAACTGTCAGATACCAGACAGCTCCACGTGGAACCACCATATATACCTCTATGCATCCTCTCCAGGTGTGGCTACGCAGCAGAGCAGGGCAGCACCATCCCAGCAACACCACTCAAAGAAGTTAAGGTCATGCTAGGAGCATTTCCTCTGCAAAGTTAGATGCAGTAGAAATTCTGCACCCTAAACCTCCAAATTCTGACATTCTTCCTAGGTCTGGCACAGAAATGGTCCTTTTTTCAGCCCAACAAAACAAAATCTCCTATTGGAAGGCTGGGAGCAAGACTGCTTCAAAAGGTTAGACAAGGTCAGAGCTAAGGAGCAGTTGATAAGGCTATCTGGCCTCCACACTGGTTTCTTACAGAGAATGAATTTTCTGTTTCAAAATTATATTTCAGAACCAAGTTCACCTAAATTTAATCAGAAACATGTCTTTGAAATACAAAAAGGAAAATGAACAAAAAAGCCCATTCACTTAATTTCATCTGGAAAACATAAATAAAGTGGTTACCCCATTCCGTCAAGCAGATGAAAATTTAATTGCAGCTCATTCAATTTGTTTTGCTGTAAACAAACAAACAAACAAATAAAAAAAGCATGGGAAGAGAAACCCTTGGAAACACTCTCTCTTATCACACCTAGTGTGTGCATCTCTCTCCCTACTGGGCCATATCACATTTAATACTTTAGTTTGCAAAGGCTGCTTGCACTCAATCTTCTAAAGGTGCATAATCAATGAGGCTTTGCAAAGTGCATGTCTTCAGTAAGCAAGAGTATCTGGACATCTGTGCACAGGGATGATTCATTGAGAGATGTGCGTAAGACAAAAGAAACATCCCTACTGATTTCAAGAAGACCACATTTTCACCACAGTTTATTGACAGCCAATCTGCCAGACAACAAACTTAACCAGCCTGTGGATCAAAAATCTTTCCACCCACAAGATCATCATTCTTTCCCTGCTACACAACTGTTCTTTGCATCATGCCTGTAAAGTTCACCTTTTGCTCAATTAAGGTGTGGATAAGATCTATCACCTCAGAGCATTCTTAAATACAAGCATCTTGTTCATTCCAAGGGCATAAGATTCTTCTCTCTCCACTGAGCAATAGTCATGGATCATGTGGCAAGAGCCAGCCTTGGAGGTAGGTAGATGGATGTCCAACCATTTCATGCTTCATGGTCATATAACCCATGCCTTGTGGAGATCTATGGACAGACAGTACAGACCTTGGTAATGTCTTTGTGACTCAAAGCCCATCTGCCACAGCAGCAGAACAAATGAACAATAGCCAGCTTTGAACTGCAGCCTACACTCCTAATTATACCTGAAGTGTCTCTGGCAACATCCAGGACTGGCTGAGATAGCATTGACCTGTCAAAACACATCAGATACAGCAAAGTGTCTCTTCAGAATGTAGAAGCAGTTTCACATTCCCCGTACTTCAAATCACTGCCCCCTCTATAGGAGCCACTCCTGAGATCTGGACAACACACAGGTTTTGTCTGCCTGCCTTGCATTTACAGAGCCCATGAAGCGACTGCCTAACGTAGGCACTGCTTTGGGAGAGAGCTCTGTGTTCAGACTGACTAAGGTGAGTTTATTTTAAAGTCAGATCGCGCTTGCTTTGCCACTGTGTACTTAAAAATCATCCAGATGCTGCACAACTTAAGATTACTCTGAGATTGCCCTGTAAAGAATGCAGCACCTAGAAATGCAGAGTCTGAACATTTCAAACATAAGCATAAAGGCAATACAATGCACTGATAATTTCGTGTAGTTTCTAAAAGCTGCTACTAGAAGGGGAATGTGAAGTCCCCTCTGTATTGCCCACATCTGATTTCTTACACAGCTCTTCCCAGTCATCTTTTACATGAACACCCAAGGTGCAGCACCAGTCTCCTGCTGGCTAGTAGTACTGCTATCCTGTACGAAGCTGTTGGGTGCCCAGCCCACTGGGGCTGCGGGGACTGGCTGACTTCACAAGAACTTTAGAGAGCAGTAGCACAGCCTGAGCAGTGTGCAACTGCAGCCTTAGATGGAGGAGACGTGGTAGAGAACACCAAAATAAGCAGAACTTACAAACAAGGGGGGATTTCACAGTGCACTGTCACTGTTCCAGTTTTATTACATTTGAATGTCAGGAACAAACTTTGAAAACAGGCACCTGAACAGAACTGAGTTTAGCAGCTTAGAGAGTTACCTCCATCAGCTACCGGCTGTTACAGTTGGGAAGTGTTAAGTGCCTTTTGCTTGCCCCAGGAAGATGGTGAAACAAGCTAATCTTCAAGCCACGACTAGGACACTATTCTCCAAATAAAGTGGAAATACCAGCAGATCCAGTGGACATCTAGGAAATACCTATGCTGAACAGAAGCAAGCACCTCTGGGAAGACAGAAAGCATAGTTTCATCTGACTCCATTTCCATACTGGCTGAAGTCCCTCATTGCTCTCCCACCTCTTTCTGTCCTGACATAGCTCAGTTTTTCTCCTCAGCTGGAAATTCAATCTTGTCTCTGCCATCCCACACAGGCCTTGTTGCCACTTACCACCATACAAGAGCAGTGTCTATTTCTCCCCCTGCCGTAGGAAGCTTAATCCAATCCTCACTGCAGCGCTTCCTGCACAGCCTATTACGCTTGTTTTTCTTATCATTCTTCCCACAGTCTGAAGTAAAGATGTAATCACCATAGCAGTGGTGTAATCCTGCAGAAATTACTTTGTCACAGGGAAAAGTGCAAAAATACAGTTACTTGCTTTAGCTACAGTGGCTTAGAGGGACACAGTTTTAAGTGCTTCCTATTTTTCAGGAAAAGACTGAAAACTTGTGCCTTTATGTATAGCAATCAGAAAGTACTTGTACTTTTCCTTATAGAAAACCCATGAAAATGATACCAGGTCTTATCTGCCAGAATTATATAGTATTTCTGCCTGAAAAGCCTACATGCCGTTGTATCTGAAAAAAAATGTGATGAGTTACTCCAAAGGTTCTTGTTATTTAACAGGCCTGAAGAAGAGGCCAGTCTGCACATTGATTCTTGCAAATCAAGATGTCATTGACACTCACAGAGAGACGCCACTAGAAGCAAAACCTGCTGCCACTGCTGCAACAAGTGACAAACCTGGAGGATCATTGACATTTGGAAGTGTAGAACAATTACCTAGTGAGCTCTAGAGATGTTATCTAACCAACCTCCATCCCCAAGGCAGGATCTAGTTTCTCTGACACTCCCAAGAGATACTTGCCTAGTCTGTTTTTATTGATCTCTGACACATGAAAGTACCTTTCCAAAGAATCTATACCAGGCTTTACTCACTATGAACCTTCTCATAGGAACTAACTTTCTCTGTCTTGCCATATTTTAAGCATATGGTTTCTCATCCAACACTTCACAGAAAAAGGTAAAAGACTGTTTACCTTTAACAATGGTCACAATGGTCTTTTACATTCATTTTATCAGTCCTCTTCAGTTTCGTCTTCTTTAGTTGAGCAACTTCCATCCGTTCAAGATGTCCTTGTAAGTGAGGTTACCCTGTGATAGAGCATCTTCATTCTTCTCTGAAAGAGTCTCTCCAAATGACTTTATCTTTCTTTAAGAGAACTTAAACCAGCCACAGAGTTAATGCTAAGGCCTTACAAATCCAGTCTGGTTTTTTTTTTCACTAAGTACATAGGAGGAACAAGTCTTCCAAGTTTACCTGCCATGAGACAGTGCCCTAAAAACAAAGGAGAGTCAGATGCAAAAGGGCCTGACCCACAAACCTCAAAGTGGGAAGCCCACTTCCTAGAACTCAGGGTATCAAATAGGGCTCTGTTACTGACACCTTCCTAATACAGTGAGGCTGGATTAGTGTCTGACCTTTGTTTCAGAAGAAAAAGATGATGCAGTGAAGTCTGCTGGTGTAAGTGGCCCAGAAGAAAAGCCAGAGGATGCAGCAAAAAAGTTTACAGGTTCACAGGTGAGCAAATGAGAACCCAGTCTAGATCTACTTTCTTCTCCCTCCTCCAGACCAACCTGCCTGGAGTCCTCAAAAAATATTTTAGTGAACAAATTCAGTGCTACATAGTTGTACAGGTATTTCAGCAAAGGAATTAAAAGAACCCTTGTCAAATATGGCAGGCATCAAGAATCACTGTCACCCTGTCCTCACAGAGAAAGGAAGCAAGAAGACTGGAAGCAACTGGAAAACACAGCCACTGGGCAAACAAAACAATCAAAGACAAGATAAGAATGCTGGAGAAAGAGTAAAGAAATAGCTAGGTTATACTCCAATATGCCAAGCTCTGGAAAGACTAAAGCAACTTTGTCATTAGTAGAGAAGACAGTTCTTGATATACAGCTCTTTCAAATCTGTGTAGTGTAAGTGCAATTTATGGGGACTATAATGCAGTTAATTTATCCCCATAAAGGAAGGAGACAGTGTAACTTGCTAGACAGGTTCTGTTCTTACCACCACTTGTGGTGATATATTTAGCCTAAGTTTCTCTACCTGACTTTTCATTTCTGGGTAGCTTAAGCTGCTCAGACACTAACCTTATTGTGACAGTGTCAGAAATGACATGTATCTGGATGCATTTTTTTTAATTGTGGTTATCTTTTTTTTTTTTCCTTCTCTCTGGTGCACATGAAAAGTATAAGCCTGACAAGAGCAGAGAACAAGTCATTTATTTTCTGTCACAACAGATATGCAGCACAGGACAAGTTGCCTATGCATCATTGCCTGCCAGTGTTCATCAGCCTTGGCTCAGGGGGACCCATCTCCAAGAGTAAGAGCACAAATCAATTTTTCATGACTGTTCAGGGTCAGCCTCTCTGTTTGACACCACGCATTTTTACCAGCTGTGCTAGTAGGTTCTGTCACATGGATGTCTATTCACTAGGAAACCCAAACTATGCATATCTGCCGATCTGAGACACTCCCTTACTTCCATTTCCACAAAAACCTTGTTTTCTTTAGCAAAAGATTAAAAGCTGGGGTGTTTTTTTTTCTTTCCACATGTGTGCTCTGTTCATTCTTTCACCTTCCAGGCTGCAGTTATCCCAGGCACACAAGATGGACACACAAGATAGGCACACAGAGAGAGAAGATAAAATCTTTCAACAGCAGTGGTAGACAAGAACTCTTAACTTACACTTTAATTTTCATGCACACATCAGGGCTTTTTTAAGTATTTTATTATAAAAAGAATATTTTTATTATAGATTTGTAATTACACACCTATCTAGTGGAAGATCTTAGGGTATATACAACTGCACAACAGCAGTGTTATTTTGAACGTGTATTTACTTATGCATCTGCCAGTCAAGGCTGCTCAGAAGAAAAAAAGCCATGTCAGTAGACTTCAAAACAAGGAAAAAAGAAAGCAACGTAAGAAAGGAATCCAAAGGAATACTTTGCAGCTATCTTTTCCCAGTCTTTATAAAGTATTAAAGTTTCAGTGCAGATTTTGGTGGTGCATAGGTTCATTTTTTGGGTTCGGGGTTTTTTTTTTTAACAATATATATAATGAAACAAGAAAATAGCATCACATAAATCCGTAATGGTAACAACCCTGAAAAATTATATCAGTGTAACTGATTCTCAATACATATTTGAGAGTGTAATTCCATAGGATACTTCTTGTGTTCTCTTCTTCGCCCTGTGCTGTAACTTTCCCAGAGGCATATAATAACATAGCTGATGGTTTAGCAAAAGCCCTGCTTTCCCAGATAGCTGAATTTTAACCTGCATAGAAGACAATCAGAACTAAAAGCATGGAGGATAAACTTCAATTTTCACTCTATGAATGCATGTAGCTTGAAGCAAAAGGAAATTGCAATCTCTGAGCAGCAAAGGGCCACTGTAAATAGAGGACCTGTAACAGTTACTGAAGTTCTCATTTTTACCATCTGACTGTGTAGAGGAACATGTAGAACAAATTTACTAATAGACCAAGCTGCTCAAAGCCCTAAGGTTGGTGACTCCACATGTGTGCATTAAATTCAGTGTATACATGGCATTTATTTCCTGTCCTGACTACTAAGAAATGGCTTATAATAGAGGGAGTTCATCTGAAACATTCCTGCATCTTTATACACTTCTTTGCTTCATATTGTGGAAAGGGATAAATCATACCAAGTTTAGCTCTCTGAGTTTCCCCAAAAGCTCTTGCTGCTAAGAGCGTGTTTTCAGAATGATAACAGGTTGGTGGGCAACAGGCAGCAAGACAGCAGGCACTTTGCAACAGCAGTGCCAGGCAGTGGGAAGTTCTGCAGTTTCCCTGTGGGACACACTAAGCTGTTTTGCCTTTCACTTCTGTCATTGGCCCTTCTCTACTTTGCCAATAGTGCCTATTTTCCCTTGTGCTCTACATCTCCCGCTTTCACTGTCACGCTCCCTTCAGGCTTCCCTACCCTGGAATCTTACCTGTCTTTTCTCAATTCCTTTCAAGTTACTCTTCACTTCCTTCATCCAATTTCTCCCTGACCATTTCTTCCTAAATTACATCACCAACACACAGCATTTTCTTCTTTTTTTCCTTCTTCTTGACTTTTCTGTCACTTGTCCTTGACCACCTGCCACCTCTGTTCACACATTAGATGCAGGAGTCCTTCCCCCTAGTACCATTTCCTTGTGTTTTGAAAGAACTCCCTGTGAGCTCCTACACTATATATTCTTTTAAGTTTCTTTTAAACCACTCCTGTACCATGATGTCTCTGAAATACCTTACAATAGAAATGGTTGCGGGTACTAGTAACATCCTGGATTTGGTCTGCTAAGCATTAACTATGACATTCTTTTTCCTGTATTTTCCCAGCTGATGCTGTTTCTGTAACACCTAGGCTACAAGCCCCTTGAGACAACAACCCCCTCTCAGTCTCCCTTTTTACCATCTCTTGAGCAATTCTCCAGGCAAAAATTAGTATCCCATATATGACTTCCAAACTGAATGAGAAGACAGAAAGAGAAAAGCTAAGAGGAACACTGCACTGCCATAAAACCAAGTAACACATCAGATATTTTTGTGTTGGTATTTTTTGCTAACGACAGCTAACAGGCCATGAGAGCTGCTGCTGTTGCAGGCATTTCATAATTCCTCCCCAGAGCCCAGCACTGCCAGAGGCTGAGGCTGTCCAGTTGCAGCTGAAAAGAAGGCGCAGGCATGACCCTAGAGTTTGTTCTACTGAGTAAGGGAAGCCCATCTCCTGCACCACAGCAGTGCCAGCTGTTACATGAACCTATTTCACATACACATGCACAACCTGTGCCTTCCAACAGGCCAAAGAAAGCATTGGTTGCTGAACTAATTGCTCTGACTGCTACCAGATAATTTAATTTTACCTTGATAGTAAGTAATTAATTTCAGCAGCAATGAGTCCTCCTTGACCAAAGCTGAGTCTGGCCTGTGATATTTTTAGCACATTGGCTTCGCTAGTCAAGTTTCTAGTGGTAATTAAAGGAAAAGTATTGTTTAGTTGCCTTCTAGGGATATGAAAACAAGTTCCTCAGCCTTTCACACCAACACTTAGTGTCATCCTCTACTACTGACAAGCAGGACAAAGTTCTGACTGCAAGGTGCTAGGAATGCAAGGTGGCCCCCCTTGCTCAACTGGAAGTGTTGGCAACAGAACAGATAAGCCGGATCTTTCCAGGTTTATGATTCTCTTTACTGTTTATCTCTGTTCGGAGCTTTGAAATTAAGCCTGGATTCAGCATTTTCCCCTGGATTGCCCTTTACCACACTTTTAACATAATGGACTACTAGTTCCTGTCTAATGAGTGTGTCAATCTTCATTTAAATACCCTGTTCCCTTTTGCCTCCAAACACAGAAAGGAAAAAGAAAACTTCCAATAGCTACTTACAGCACTCCAGCAGAGTAAATCCTCTCCACTCCTGTACAAAAGGATAAACACATTCCATCATAACAGATTTAGAGAGTTACTTGCCTGGCTAAAATGTTCAGCTGTGCCCGAGACACCTGACGTCTTGGGTCAGTAGTTTAAGAGCACACCTAGAATAAGGAGGGAATCACCAGCAAATTTGATTCACAGCCACCCGAGTTCATTTCTGCCCTCCCTAATTCACACGATATGCACCACACTCCTTCTACATCTTAGTTTAGACCTCCTTTTCAGTTTTGTTACAGATTCAGACCTATAATTTCTTCCTGGCAGTTAAAATAATATTGCTACCTCTTTCATTCTCAGTGTTCAGTTACACTTGCCAGTCCCAAAAAAGAGTAATTTGACAGCTCTTGTCTTAATGTGGGCCTTGAGTGTCATCAGTAGGCTGTTTCTGACTGACCTTAGGTTGTACCCTGAGGCTTTCATACATCAGACAAGAGTTTAGCACTGCCATGTGAGGTGGTACTAACCCACCTATCATTTTGTATATAACGCCACATAACATTCGACCAACAGACCACAAGACAGCAAATCCTTCTAGTGCAACCAGAACTGAGTTAGATCATTATTGTTACCATAAATAGCTCTGGTCCAGTGTTAATTACAGCAGAGGTGGGTGGCAGGGACTGTGCCAAGGCTTATTCATCCTCAAACAACTACACACATGTAATCTGGGCAAGTCTATCCACAGATGGACCACTCAAAGCAGAGGTTTCCATGCAATACATTATTTCACATTCTAGAACAAGACAGACCAACACTGTAAAGAAAGCCCTGGACTGTGTCATATACTATACAATTAATCCGTATCCCATCTACATAAATTAAGACCGCGAACAGAATGTTCCACACGGGCTTTTTGTTTTTCCCTAAACATTGTGTGTTTACTGTACTAAAGATACATGGAAAGATGAGAAAGAAGTAGCCAAATATTTCTGTCCTGCGTTACACAGCGTTTCCAACAGGACGAATTCATGACTCGACAAATTAGTTGGGTGTTTTTGCTAAAACCATCACTTGTGAGTCATTATCGGTGCTTAATTGGTCATCTGCAAATTTCAGGGTTAACACCTTACTTAATGAACAAGCTCGTTCAAACCTCTGAAAATTATTCATTCTGGTTGCCTGAAGTCCTGGGGAGACAGTTAATGCTTCAGTTCACGTTCTGACATTTTCTGCATAACCATAAAGGCTAAGAAGATGTATATTTGTGTATGTGGGCAAGTGAATAAAAAATACATATAAAATGAGAAAGAAAGAGAGCTCAAGCATGCCCTCAGATTCAGGAACATGAGTTTTGTTGCAAATGACGGATGTATCGGACCTTGGCTATTAAGTGAATGTTGTATCGAAGGCAATGCATTTCTTGTCAGGCTTTGTCCCCCAAAAGTATCACTCAGACATGAACTTCTAGAAGCGTCTGGCACAGGCACAATTACCTAAATTCCAGCCACTGCGATATCAGCATCCTCAGAACTATAAGAGTAGTTCTGTTGCCAGTTTAGCTAATGTAATAACCTTAGTATTTTCCTTCTGCAAGCACAATATGGGCTGGTTCCTCACTTAATATAGGCTTGCAGCACTATCGCCTGACTTCTCCCACTACCATGCTCAAAATGGTTTTCTGCCCTTTTATTTTTCCACTCTTTCCCAACCTCCCTTGCCCCCCTTTCTTTCTTTCTTCTTCCTTAGGGTATTTTACTTCCTTTTGTATAACTCGCTTCTTAGGAAAGCCAGCTCTCTTCCTACACTCTTCTTTTAGAAAAGGTCACCATTTGGAGAACAGAAAGCCTCAAATAACAAAGAAGAAGCTGACAGGTAAATTGAAAACCGAAAAGGAATGAATAGACCAGGCACTGGAAACAGCATCCAACACAAAGCTCATCAGCAAATTCCTAACCTACTCTAATCACAGCAGTGTAATCCCCCTATGCAGAAACAGGACTGCTCCAGCTATTAACACACTAAGAGCCATGGGAGTTGGTGAAAAAATAAAAGTCAAATTCCCAACTGTTCTTCAACCACATTGTCAAGGATTACATTAAAGATGTGCAGCACTAGATATCTTCCCCTCCTTCCTTTTTCTCCTTCTTCAATCTGAGCAAAGTGGGTCAAACTCCTTCCTGTGTGTCAAGGAACACAAGACACAGGGATACTGTGGTCAGAAAAGAACTCTAAGAAGTTCTATAGCAGGAGGACACCACGGTTAGTCGTATGTGTTCGTGACACCACAAGTAGGATGGAACTATTATGGAAAGGCTACTGGTTCCTAATCCTTCTACACAATAGCAAGGAGAGATGCTACCCTGAACCAGAGTACATGGAGTCTCTTCACACATGGAAGAGTCTACACTAGATCTGTTTGATGCCCTTCTATTATTGCCGGTTCATGCTGTGGACACTCACTACCTTGAAAACCAGATCTTTTAAGCACACATTTAACTGTCCCACAAACAAAATCATAGATACATACAAAGTAACACAGCTAAATCACACTGCAGACCTACCTGGTGCTATAACCACTTGGCACAAGAAGAATGTAACCTTAGTTACAGATAATGGCAGTGAAGATGAAAAGAGTTGTTCCCTTGATCATACTCTTTTCTTTCTTCCTCTAGATCTCAGAGTGACCTTTGCAATTCAAGCTATGCTATGGTCATTAAAATAATAAAAGTATATTTTATGACTTCTACTTGTGAGGAAACTCTGCCTGAACTCTACCTTAATGTCCAATTCTCCTTAATGTTTCATATCTTACTGAGTTTCTGAGGCCTTTCATCCTGCCATATGAAGCTGACCAACCCCCATCTGTTCCCCTACAAGCAAACACTATCTTGAATGAGGTTAATATACCTGTAAGACTTTGCTGTGGTGAATGATATGTTAATGATGTGCATGGAGTTAAATAATTCACTATCCTTACAGTAAGATGACTCGGTTCTTGCACTGTTCATTTTTGCTTTTCATGGAAGGAACTTGATGTCCCTGAACATGCTCTTATCTAAGTCAAGAATGAGGATGTGTGCCCAGAGATAAGGTAGAATGTAGAATTTCAAGTGCAAACACTTCAAGTGCAAGAAGAGCTGTGTAAATGCAAGACCCACTCACGAGGGGATAAGGTTAGGAGCCTCAACCATTTTACTCTTTGAGAGTGACAATATTGGACTTTCACACACACATGTAAATGCAACAGCTGCTCTGGCAAACCTTATATCCCATATACAGTCATCTGTCAACTCAGATAAACCAATGTTACTTAAGCAAAATAAAACCAAAGAGACTTATAGCTAGCTACCAGAGGTCTGTGCCAGCTAATCTTCTAAAGTTTGTTGGCCTGAAGGAACAATTCATTGGCAATCCCACATTACTAACAGAATGTGTGATTGCAAAAATTGCAACACCTATCTGACTGTGACTGTACAAGTGACACATCTCTGCAACCCAAAAACAAGGCCTGGGGCAGAAACTACTCAATTTGCCTTTGCAACAAGAGCCAGAATGGAGGGTGCTGTCTCCTAACTTCACAGCCCTCATTGCTGATAATCAGAAGAGGGTAAATATTAACCAAAAGAGAAGCTTCTTTTCCTTAAGAGTCTTAGTGAACAAAATCTCAACCCAAAGAAAGGCCATAAGCAGGGACTGCTTCCTCTTCTCAAGTACTGTGCCACACCACACTTCAACATCCTAAATTAGGTGATCTTACCTAGACCCAGATGGTTTTTTCTACAATGAACGAGAAGCAGTGTGGATTGGTGGCTGCCTGCCACAGCCATTTCTTCCACCCACATATCTAATAAAACCATCTACCCAAACAGTCCCAGAGGAAAGATTACTGTGGAAGATCAATGTCATAGGAGTCACTTGTCCACAGCTGACTTCCAAAACTCAACAACAGTTTCTATGTTGATCCTGCTTGTTGTCTTGGGTAAGAAGACAGGAAGGGGTTTACTTCTTTTGTGCTCTTAGAAGAACAAGATAGCATCTTTTGCACCTAGACACAATTAAAGCATGTATTCTCATTCCAGTCCCACTTGGGAAAAAGCAAATGAGGCTTATTAATATCAGAAAGCCAGCTCAAGAAGTGGTCCAACTCTGCATTATTCGCTAGTGCCAGGAGACATGAACAATTTACATCCCTTTAAACTGGGTCACCATTGCTCTGCCACAACAAAAATTAGCTCATCTGTCCAAAAGACATTTAATGCTCATGAGGTCTGAAGTTGTTTACTTCTGCTCCAAGGGAGAATTAGGGCCTTGATTCTGCTGTGGTGAAGGCTATGAAGTGGTCTTCATCATGGTTTTAATACACGAATTATAACAACACAGGGTTGAAGATTGTTTACATTTTTGCCTTTCAGTGACGACCATAAAGCAAAGAGTCTGGTGCCCAGGGAACAGCAGCACTGATTCGATGTGGCAGCGGGTGAGTAGAGGTGAGACAGAACAGCACTGAAAACTACACTCTTTGTATGACCCACTGCAAAAAACGTCTCGGACATCCACAGCCTGCAGTAAGCATTCTTTTGCTGGTCTGCAACACCAGTTTTATCCCTTTTACTGGAATAATAAATCCTGCCAGAAGAAGATGCCAGCTATGCTCAGAGAGAGCTACAGCACAGTCTTTAGATACCTTTGCCCTTCTAGTTCATGGAGGAGAACTGAGTTCCAAAGTCTCTAGCTGAAAAGTCTCTAGTCAAAGACAGTAAATGAGGCTGTTTGACTCCATGGCTAGGGTTCCCACCCTCAAAAAGGGAAGTGTCATTTAATCTAATCAAAATGGAAACAGCTACAACTTTTTCTGGGCTCTCTAGACTCTATGGATGGCTGTTTAGTGGTGGGGGTACATAATAGTCACTGCTTTTTAACCCAGAGACAGCTGTTTCTCCAGCTGGATGGAATAAGTTGTTACTTCGTACAACACAGAAGGAACAAAAACTCAGCTACCTTGGAGAGATGGGTTCCAAAAATATCAAAGGAAATTACTCTATGATAATAATTACTTCATCAATAATTAAAAGTGATAATAATCACATTTGGGATGAGCCAAAGGAATACTTTAAACACCATCAGGCACACAGAGGGGGGATTATACAAAGCAGACAAAATGCAGATTTAAATCTTTTATCCCAGACTAAATTCCTCTTTGGGCTCAGAGGAAACACAACAGAAAAATGATGTCTGGGGTTTTTTTGTTGTTGTTGTTGTTGTGATGGAAGCTTTTCTCCAGCTCACTAACTCTCCAAAAAAAACCTCTAATATCTGCAACCTTCAAGGATAATAGAGCTTTAGAATGCTAGTTCTGTACCACCAAGGTGAACAAGAACTTTCTCAAATGCCTACCAATAAACTATACAGATCATACTTCAGGAGTGGTTTTTGGGTTTATTTTGTTTCAGATTGGTTTGGGTTTGGGTTTTTTTAGAGTGCTTTAATATGTCACTTTGAGAGTCAACTTTAAAAGCTTCTCCAGCTCGGGGTAATCAGCTGATGGAGCTGCCCATATACATAAAGTACTTCATTCTGTGTCTCAATAAAGATGATTGTACACAGGTTTGTCAATGGAGGGGCAGTGGTGGGGTGCTGGCAGACAAATATGAGACCACGTGTGGGATTGAAAAGAGAAAAATATTTTCAAAGTTTTATTATTATTGCTTTTTTAAGTGATTGCAAACCATTGAAATGAGTTGACAACATGAAAAGCACTAGCACTATATGCTAGTAGAATGTCCCACAAATTTGTTCCATTCCAGATGATATGACAAACATTCAAAGCTCAGAAAAAAGAAAACCATAAGCTGCCTTCTTTAGTGACAAAATGAGTTTATCAGTGTAAAACTGGACCCACTTCTGCAGACAAATAACTGCTCAAGGTAGGTCTGTTTACACACGTATATACAGCTTCACATTTGCATTCTGCAAAGTTGGCCTCTAATAGCCAAAACACTAGTTATTTCTACTCTGACTGAAAGAGGAATGCCTGATCTGTCCTAGAACTGATATGGGCATTTCATGAACTTCCATCATCATTGTATCTGGATTCATCCTATATATAAATACATTTGTTCTCAACTTTACCAGGTGTCCCAAAAAGTATGTTCATTCCTGTTTTACCAGTGAGGAGGTGAACTATTCAGAAACACACAGGATACAACCTGAGAGGACTGAAATCGCTACCTCCTATTCTGTTCTGTAATTACCAAGTCCCTTTTGAACTCCTGCCCTGAAGTCACATGGGAAGGCAGCAGCCGAGCCAGGATCTGAACTCACATCTCTTGAATCCTACAGGGTAAAATAACTTCTAAATATTTCTCAAGTACAGTTGCCAGGGTTTTGGACTAACTGAGTTTTGCCTCACATCCCTCACTACCTCATCAACACACATCTCCAACTCATCAAGCCCTTCAGCTTCCCAGATGCATCCACTGTAGGTAATACTATCTACTCTTGCTGGTGCCAGCCAACAGCAAAGACTGTGCCAGGCCTCCTGATTAAGGTGAAAGATGCATTTCAGTGCTATGACTTGTCAAACCATATTTTTTTCTTTATTAACAGGGAGAATGCTCTCTAAACTGAGCCCCCTCTGAATCCAGAATCCAGCTCTGCAAGCTGCCAAGTAGATGCCAAGTGTTTCCCAGTTCTCTGCAGAAGGCATTTGTTTCCTCCTTTCCTCAGTAACTTTGTCCATCAATAATGCTCACAGGCTTTTGTCGCAATGCCACAAATATGGCCTCAAGCCCTTTACTAGCAGAGTAAGTATCTACTAACAACCAATACATCAGCTGCAGCTCAGAATTGTCCAGCAGCATTACATCTTCACTATGCATTTTAATGTTGTACACCCTAAATGATAATTCCATCTCTGAAGACAGAAGTCAGTTCGGAATCCAAGACATGCAAACCTCAGCTGCTCTCCAGTCTCCAGTGCCAGCCTTAATAGAGTCCAGAAAGCCATTTCTCCCAGAGAAGCTAATGCAAGGAAAAATACCTGCTGGTATTGGCAGTTCAATCTCCAGCATTTTTGCTAAGGAGTAGAAGATCTAGAAAGTTAGCTACAGAGTTTTCAGAGACTTTGACTTTCAATTCCCTTTTGAATATTAAGTTTAAGGACTTTTGCAGTATCTAGGCCACTCCATTTATTTCTTCTGAGTGCTGGATTTGCCTACCCCAAGCATACAGACTGATGCTCCAGAACACAGCAAGAGGGAGTGGAGCAAAGTGCTTTGTAGCAATTGGCTCCCCTTGTGTGATCAGAGCTAAGCAACTCAGCACAAGAGGACAGATTCTGGGCTGTACCTTTGTGAGTAACTGCTTACACAGAAATAGCACTTCAAGGCACAGATAAGATAAAACTTACGTGTTATTAGGTCTTTTCTTAAGATCATTGCCAAACTCTACCTCCCAGAAGATCTTACAAAATGTCTGCAAAAAATGACAATCTCTATTTTACAGGTGGATAATTAAGCTGCCAAAAGACCACAGACTGTCTGTAAAAGGAAGCCAGTGCCAGAAATGCACTCTTAAATAAGTGTAGCAAGACCTCAAAGGACCAAACTTATTCTGGAATCATTGTGTCCAAAAAAGGTGTTTTCACAAATAATTGCAGCTTCTTTGCATACCACCTCTGCTTTACACATAGCAAATTTCCTGGGGCCTGAGACACCAGGTTCACAGAATTCCAACTCCTATTTGAGCACTTGGCAGCCACTGAAATTAAGCTGCCATCAGGCACCTAAATCCCCTCGAAGATCTGAGCCTAGTGTCTTGCTCTGTGGCACAAAGGAAGTCTTGGCAAAACCAGGTTTTAGAGGAAAATCTTCTTTATCTCTTCTTAATGAAACCAGTCCTGCAATCCAATAAAAAGTTGATCCCTCCTCTTTATCACATATTGGAGTTCCTTTCCAAATAATACACTCAGACTGAGCAGTTCTTACCATTTATAGCAATCCCGAGCAGACAAGCAGGTTCTTCTGATACCTGGTACTAGTATTACACTCCTGAGGCACCCCAGCAGCCCAGACTTCACAGTCCTCAGCACTTTACAACCTTCAGCAAACTCAAACCGACCCACTCTATAGGCAATTTGAAACTATATTCAAACTCATTCATCAACTTTTAAGATCAAGAATCTCTTATTCTCCTGTTTCTCCTTCTCAAGGTGGAAAGAAGCAGTTTTACAAAGCTTTGCAGTCTAAGAGCTTGATAGAGTAAAGATGACTATGCCATCCAACTGAGGTTTGCTTTTTTGGTTTGATGTGATGCAAACAATTGTCCGTGTTGGAATCTGGCCAGTACGAAGAACCCACAGCTAAGAACCATGGCACATTTCATGTCTGCTGGTGTGACATTAAAGCCAGTCAAATAAAAGACAACCCTCTTAGGCTTTGGAGTTTAAAAGAATACCCAGTGGAGCATAAGTGCCACAAGATGTACACAGTAAGCACAGAATTCACCATAATACACAGGATTTCAGGCAGATATTTGTGTGTTAAGACTACAGCTAAGACACGTGATCTAAACCATAGTCTAGACATTGGATCCAAAAGAGGAAATTTTCAGCATCAAAACTGTCTGCTGACTTCAGAATGAAAATCTCCCTCTCCTAATTGCCACTACTTTCTCCTGCTTTAATCTAGCACTTCGTCTACACCATCTTAGAAAATAATTAGCCCGAACCCAGCTTAGAATCAAAGCAGAAGATTCTCAACTTTGATATCAATACTTCTATGCTAAATTGGAGGGGCTTGATTTTACAAAGCAACTTTACCACCCATGAACACATCATTATTGCAGCACACACTGTGCCAAGTGCACGAGCAAATGCTTTTGAGCAAATGTTTTCATCTGATTCTCTTCAGCCACATGCAGTCAGCCACTTTTGTTCACATAACTGCAGCAAACATACCTCATGCATCAGTGAAAGGTGACCCCATTAAATGGCCAGTATATTCAGAACAAGTCTAAGGCTTTAAAAAGAGATGGTTAATTTTACTATCAGTAATTGCAGCAGCTAAGATAACAGTAATCAAATCCCATGCTTCAGAATGCGAGTTAACTGCCTTCAGGGTCAGAAAGATATCTACTTCTTTGCCTGTGGATATCACTGAAGAACTAACATAGAGGATTATATGACTCAAACATAACACCCATTTATTGCTTGGTGCCATAAGCAGGATAGTGCATTTAACAGGTAAAATGATCCAGTACAGCCAAATCTCTGCCACAACTTATTAACATCAGCTTTTACTTCCTACTCTCCCACTGTCTCTGTCCTTCTCTATAACATGATTTTGTTCTGCAGAAGGTCAAATTTTGTTTTCCTAGCTGCTCTCCAACAAACGCTTGCAGAATTACCTAAGGGCACTTCAAACACGCTTTGATAATTTTTTGTTTTAATTGGGCCAGCTATCTATTATCAACATTAACATTGAGAGAATATTGAAAACTACAGCTAAAACACTGATTAGCTGCTGTTCGGGTCCTTAATTCCCTAGAAATAGCCAAAAGAGCAGGCATTTCCTTCACACACAGCCTCCCTGCTGTGCCCCAATGCAACAGAGAGCCAGGCAAAGGGAAATTAAGCAATTAATTGGTTCTTAAAAAAAAAAAAAAAAAAGGAAAGGAAAAAAATAGTTGAGTAAATCACTTAGTACATGGAAAAATTAATAGCAGTGGCCAAAAGACAGGCACATGTGAAGAAGCATCCCCTGTCTCCTGAACCTGTCTGTTGCCCTCTGCTGTTTTCTGGGTCGGGTCCTGACACAGCCTGGTTAATGTTCCTCATTCAGGACCTTCTGTTCTCACCCATTGCCAGCCTTGAGCTCCACCTCAGTTCAGCCAAGACTGTACACATCCTACGCCCATGTACCTGTAGAAGAGATACAGTCTGGTACAGTTTTACTAGTTTTATTGACCAAGCCATTGATAAACTTTGAAAGACTTGTCCTGCCTTGCAAAGATTGATAGTTTGTGGAGTGCTTGCACACTGCAGCAAGGGAGTCAAACAACTACTGCTAGTAAACAGAAGTGGAACCTGCTTCATGGGCACAGATTTGATCAGCTCAGGCTACACTAGACAGATGTCATGCATTATCAGCTGGTTTTCCTCTATGGGGGCGGACACTGTATTGTCCCAGTATCATGTTGATTAGTGACAACATATGCTATTGGGGAAAATCTGCTTCCAGCTGCAGAAAGAGCAGAGGACAGGTTGCAACATAGCTAGGAGGATAAGCCCAAGGATGCTTTCCAATTGTCTTCTCAAGCTTAAAGCAGTAACATACACTTAAAGATATCCCAGTCAATGCTGAACCCCTAAAGTCAGACATCATGAAAATGTCACCATGTTGGTGTACTACCAACACAATTTACCCTGGAGCAAAACAGGCATACTTGGAAGAACCTAAGACAATGCATGAAATGTTTACCTGGGAGAGTTTGAAGGAAATGGAGCATAATATCTCAACAGATCATCTCCTCAGATGCTCTTTTCTATAGTTTTAAGATCAGGACACCCGGCAGCTTTCCCCACTTCTAATTTCTCACTTATTTGTGCATGTACCAGTAAGACACACAATCTTTCTGTCACAGGGTCTCCTGATCTGTAACACAGATTTCATAACAGATAACAGTTGGTTTTGGACAACTGTAGAGAGAGAGAAAGCTCAAGGTAGGAGTCAGGCTACAGTGGTTTTAGTGCTAATGAGGTAATAGAGACATTGACAGCTATTTTCAAGTAAGTTTAGAGATGAAAATGAAGACAATATTGAATGACTCTCAGTCTTCTCTTTTTGAGAGACCAATTTTGAGTTCCAGACCAAATTCTCATTCTGACCCCAAACAGTCACTACACATGACCCGATTCCTAGAGAAACAGAGATATCTGTTCCCAACCCCACTGGCACACTGGAAGGGTGAAAACCCACTGTGAGATGCCCAAAGGACTGTGCAACCACAAAGCCAGAAAAAGTACTCAGAGCAACAGATGGCAGCCAGGATACAAGCAAAAGCATCCCCCAACCTAGGCCAGCCTTAGCACACAGATATGTCTTAATCAAGAAGCTTCCAAATTTGTTAATGCTCACGAGGGGAATAACTGCTCACACTGTTGCCCTTTCACCACAACCACACTGCTGGGGGACATGGGTGCTGTGCAGCTCATTTCCCTTCTAAGAATATGAAAAAATAAAGTTTGAAAAGGTACAGAGGAGAAAAGAATGCTGCAGTCAAAATAGCTGACATGACTGAATACAAAAAATGGCAGCATGAGGTTGTTCTCACCTTAATAAAGACTTTCGGATTCTGTTTGCTCACTGGCATTAAGACAGCCATATTCACACATTGCACAACCTCCTCCCCTCTCCAGTCTTCTTCAGGGACAACCTGAGAGTATCCACAGAGAAACTGGCATGCATTCATAGGTCAGACACTGTTGCTAGTTAGTAATTATGCAGAGCACTTCCAATTAGGTAAAGAAAACAGACATTGAAACTTCTCTTTGAAGACATCAAGGCATAAGTATGAATTATTTTCATTGCTTAATAACAATGACAAATCCACCCCTCCCCCTGGAAAAATATTTAGATGCATACAAAAAGGGAGGGTGGGAAGGGATGATGAATCTTCAGTATTAGCTCATCAGCTACAGAAACAGTGTTCAGAGGGCTTTCTTGGGGCACTTAACTTCAGTGATTAGAAAATACAGATAGAAATCAGCAAGTGGAAAAACTCTCAATACCACCAACAGGTGCTAACCAGGAGGATCAGACGAAACAGAGATTTCTTTTCCTGGAAGGACCAGATTTTTTCTACCAGAAATCTGTGCAAGTAGCATCTCTTCTCAGAGAAGGCCAGGCTGTCCTAATCTTAGAGTCCAGTTCTCCTAATGCCTTCCTGTGATAACAGCTCTGAACAGAAAGGCAGTGAACTGTATCTGCAACTGTAAATTCTCATCTTACAAAAGCCCTAAAACTCAGCAGTCCTCATTGAAAGCATTCTTTGTGCTGCCTGATGCATGCACAACTTTCAGATGCTGGACAGCTCCCCCATCCACCGATCCCCCAGTGATACACTTTGGCCTGCAAGCAAAGACAGTAAAGGCTGCAGACCTCAAGTGACAAAGTGAGCAAGTCAGTCCTCTCAATCTACCACCCTGCAGTACAGTGAGAGGGCAGAAAGCAGATTCCTCTGTGATTTTCCATAAGAACTCCAGGATGGGTGGCAGGAAGGCAGGACATTAAGGTATGACAACAGGAGCCAGCTCACCCGCCCTCCACTGCTCACAAGTCTGGGATAAGCCAGGTCCTTCTGTGATCTGTTAGAGCACAGCTTGAAGTGCTTCATCCTATGGTTTCTTATCTCCTGTCCCACCTTTAAATGAGTCTCATAAGATCATTCAAAGTAAAAAAAAGTGGAAGCAACTCCATCCAGCAGCTGTGGACAGGACAAGTTCATCAGCTCATTCTCACACTTCATAGCTACAGCTACCATCCATCTGGTGACTGCTGTGCTCTCTCTTGTACCAGGCACTGCAGCTTGTCAGCTGTTTCTGGGCATCCTTTCCTCCTGCTGCTTGTCACCAAGGAGAATGGCAGCTGGGATTTAGCACAACGCTTCCCCATACTTCAGTACACTCAAGTATTCTCATGAATTAAGCCTGATACTGTTCACATCATATACTTCTGAAGTTTTTCTTCTCTTACCTTCAGTATTGATACCAAAATTAATAAGCAGAGATATTTTGGGTTTTATGTGGTAAATCGGAGAACAAAATGCATAGGTCAAACGATTGCCATACTGTCAGAGGATTATTCATATACCTGGACAATTGCATGTTGTAGGAATGAAATTATGGTGACAGAACTGCAATTTTTGTCAACCTGTGGTGCCAGCAGACATGATGATCTTTTTTTTTTCTTTGTTCTTGGAATTAAACCACAAATTAAATTAGGGAAACCAACCAGACCTCAAAGCTGGGAGGCATCCATCTCAGGTAAACTACACCACCTTTTCTACTCCTGCTCCAAACTACTCAAAATTCCAGGCTTCAGAACAAATACTGACTATATGAACAAAACTGCAGAAGAACTAGTCTGCACAAAGATTGAGAAGAGAATTAGCAAGTTTCATTCTAGTGGATTCAAAAGCTTTAGGGAGTAAAGTCCACTGGGACCCCAGTTGTAAAAACCTGTACTGGAATCACACCTGAAAGGTTCTTGCCAGCACTAGCTGACAGATTCTTCAAATGCCTTTAGTTCAGTGGGAGGCGACAAGGGAGGGGAAAGGGGGAAAAAATTCTTTAATGAAATTAATATCCAATTTCACCATAAAAATATTTTTCATTAAGTATACAGAGCCTGCTAATTTTTTTTTGCTTTTGAGAAGTGGAAGTAAGCTAAATTATTTCCTAATTGCTTCATACTCTGCTCACTTTTTAAATGGATTTATTTTCTATGTAATTATCACAAATAGGAGCTGTTTTCAAAACTGACACTGCCATCACAAAACATTTGCATTTTGAAAAAAAGGTATCTTCTTTCCTCCCTTCCCCCTTGAAACACTTAATTCAACTTTCTGGTTTGACTATTAGCATACAAATGAATAAAATAAAATTAATTGTCATTTCGAAACTGCCTTCTGTTGACCCATATTATTCAGAACACTGCTGGTTTCTCTTTCCTTCGTATTTCACCTGTTACAAACACTCTGCAGATTCATTCCTCTCCTTTGGCTTATCTTTTATCAGGGCTCAAGGAACCCTTCTAAGGCCAGGCTTCCAGGGCAAGCTACAGCAGTAGCGTGTAAGTGCTGAGATCCACACTCAGCAGAACAGACTGGCCTTTCCAAGCTGCTGGATTGCTGACACTTTGCAAATGTCATCTCCAGAGTTGTGCAGCTCTGGATGGCAGGGCAGGCATGATGGAGCATTGCTATAGAGCACGCACATGCACACAAGGAAAAAAAAATCAATCACAGCAGAGATTAATAAGGGAGGTGGGATTAGAAACTGCTGACAGCTGAAGTGCTGAGGAATATCTGCAAACCTTTGCAACTCCTGGCTATGACAATTTCCTTGGTATATTTACCAGTGACAGCTCGTCTACTGGTGCTGGTCACTGTCACTGCTCTGTTCTCCAACACAGGAAAAACATAAGCCACACAGCGCAAAGTTTCATGGATATAGTGTTTCTGTATCATTGCTCCTCTCTTGACACTTCTCTCTTAGAGAATGCTCTTAGAGAGCATTACTAATGCCAAGAGATGGAGGTACCAAGAACTGGACAGTCAGCTTTATCTCTGCAGATAAAGCATTATTCAAAAACAACAACTTTGTGCTAAATTCTCCAGACTAACTAACAACTAATGACCGTATGTGCAAGTAAAAGTACGTAGGAGAAATGGAAACTTCAGCAGTAAGTGCAGATACTCCAAATACTGCCTGGTCCCCTTTTCACAGGTATGAAAATTTGAAGTTAATCAGATGCTTCTCTGGGAAGCAAATTTTGGTCCACAGAAGAAACCTGCTTACACACAGAATTGGCTGCTAGAGCCAGTCAGCACGCTGTGACCAGAACCACTCACCTTCTGGGACCTCACCCACATTTAACTAAAGTTTTCAGTATCAGTACCTGTAAGAGCAACTTAAAGTACCAAAGGATCTCCCACTACACCTGGACAAGAACAGCAGGTGTACCTTACCATACCCTTACCACACTACTCAAGAGCAACCCTTCTGACATCCCATCCCAGGAGTACAAATATCCAGTGGAGGGTGGAGACACAATGCAGCAACACCAGTACCTATCTCATGTAATACTACGTACACATCTGGACTTTGGGAGATGAGAAGGTAAATGCCACTTCTCAGTTCTAGGCCCTCTAACTGGTTCAAGAACAACCTTGCAGTAAACAATTCTACTAAAGCTTACCTGTCTCCAACTCCCAGACAAAGTCCTGAGTAGTCTTCTAGTCACCTGATGAGAAAGTAGCATCACAGATCTGTAAGTCTCCCTGGCTTTCTTGGCATTCCAGGTAATTCCAGCAGAGACAAGAAGCCAGGACAAAGTGTTCCTTGGCTTAACTCACCACTGACAGTGCTCTGGCTACAGTGCCAAGATCCCAATTATGTATAAAAGAAACACCAAATCCCGCCTGCTCCCTGCAGGGGTTTACACATGGGGAAACCTGCAAGAATTTACTGTTCTCCCAGGGGCAAAAATCTCTTTCCATCCTTGGCAGGAGCAGTAGGGCAGGACTGAGGAGCAGTAGGACACAGGGTGCATCAAGAGGAAAGCACCCACCATCAGAGCCAGTAAACTACAACTGTTAGAAACAATAGGAACTTGAATTAATGCCTGTCAAGGGCTGGAACAGAGATAGCCCATCAGGAAAACAGGAGAGAGGTATATGGACATGATTTCTGCTTTCTGAGTTACCAGAAACCCCTGCAAAAGAGAAGCTTGGCACTTAGAGGAAATGGGCATATAACGCCTGTGGAGCAAGCTGGGTATTCCTCCTGCTTGCAGATCTATAGCATTATACTTGGGTATAACCAGTTGTTAAAGTACTGCTGTTACAACCTTCATATTCTTCCATTCGTTTACAGAACACTGCTTCTAGTTGTGGTCCTTCTACAAACTGAGGTGGGGGAAAGGAGGCACAAGGGAAAAATTTTCCTTTAAAACCTTGTTTTTCCTTCAAACAAGATGTGTATGTGTGGGTGGCCAAAAAGGGAAGTCTGCTCCAGACAAAGGGACTGAATCCTGGGTGTGGAAACGACATCTCTTTTTTACAATTGAGATAAAAGAAAAAAAACCCCAACCTTATTTATCACTCAAAAAAAGGTCAGCATTAGCCCTTCAAGCAAAGCTGCAGGTGTTATTTCCATATGCTTCATGTACCCTGAACTCCAGCTCGGGAAGCTTTCAACCTTTTGTATGAGAGCAAAGAGAAATCATGAATATTTCATGTGTTGCCTTCACTTACTCACAAGTTCCTTGGAAACTATTAAAGTGCAAGTGTAATAATGTCATCATTTACTTGTCATCCTCCACCTGCTCTTTGCAAAGAAAAGAAAAGAATACCTGCACTCTTATCCAAATCCAGTGTAAATATTGTGCCCTATTCCTTGAAAGACAAATTGAAGGTTCTTCTGCAGAGAGGTGGGTGGGTGATGCAAATGTCCCAGATCACTTTCTGGATGTCCAAGAAAGTTTTTGCAATTATCATTCTCTTCTGAAGGGTAGGTAGTTTTATGATACAAGTAGCACTATTTCAGTCTTCATCACCCTATCCTGAAGCAAGAACCTGTTCCTTAAGTTTTCACGAACACTGTTCACCCAAAACCACCTTGAAAGTAGCCAAAGTTGACATACAGAATTATCCAAAAGCATCACTTACACCTTCCACAGGTTAAAATACAACCAGTTATGCAGTGACATGCAGCAGTTACTTACACAGAGTAACAGTATGATCAGGTGAAAACTGTTGGAGGGCTGGACTATTGCCAGGTAAATTCATCCAAGAAAAATATGGTGCTTAAAAACCACAAAAAGTGTCCCACAACTTTTGTCTAAGAACATACAAATGACAGGGACCTCCTGTGTGCCAAAGCCTTCCAAAAGTATCATCAGCAACTATCTCCCACTAACAAAACGCGCCATTTCCTTTGTGGAACCTCTGAAAAGGCCATTACAGGGTCTCAGTGCTCTGCACAGAAGCCCTTTTTCATTTTACCTCCAGCTCATTCACTGTGAGTTAACAGCTCATTGTTCCTGAACCAACACTGCCCTCTGTTTTCATCAGCTCTTCTCCCTCCTTAGTATTTGTGACCTTAATGCATTTATAGAGAACAAGCACTTCCCATCTCAGTCATCCTTTCCACCAGGTTTACAAGCTTTTAGTCTCTGCTCATGAGAGGGGATCTCTTTTCCCCAGTCATCGTACTAGCCCATCTATGCCTGTCTTGTTTCATTTTCAATTCTTCTTCCTTGAACATGGCTGACAAGAATTATACATCATTTTCTAGATGAGATCTTTCTAGTGCTTATAAATTATTGAAAGGGGTTAGTTTTGCAAAAGGGAACAGACTTGCTCAAGCATTCAACACCAGCTTTCAAGCATTCAACAGCAGCAAAGATACCTCCTAACCCGTGCTGGGGATCACATATATCTCAGAGGATGTTTGAATGAGGCTGGTAAGCAGACACTGAGAGCAGCAGAGAACTGGCCAAGCCATAAAAGTGCTACAGGCCACTAAATAGGAAAACCAGTGATAGTAAAGTTATTTCCTTCCCCATGCACACACATACACTGTAAGATCAGAAACCACCTTCAGTCCCCAGGAAGGATTTTTGAAGTGTAAAAATACATGACAAGAGGAAGGGACTGGACCAGACCTCAAACAAAGTCACATGCCTACATCCCTGGGTTTCTTCTGGAAGCAAGTCTTGCCAAACTGAATACTAGAGTTTGCTACAGTAGCTCAACCACATCGGCACAGCTGCATGTCTGAGTCACGTAGGAGGTATCAAAGACCTCTGGGAGAGGCTGAGCTCAGCAGAACTGTGGCCCTTTCTGGGCATTGCTTTGCCCCATTGTCAGAGTAGACTGTGTCAGCTTCCCATCCTGTCCACTCAGGTTCCAACAACCTGTTCCTAATGAGAGAAAAGCCTGGTTTTTTGAGTGCTGTCATGGCTTTACAACTCAAATTCAGGTTCCTCAGCTCCTTCAGGAACAAATGAAACACAGCCCCAACTAAGAAGATTTAATAAAGGACAAATGTAACATGTGAGTTCAAATCTCTCTCTGTAACCCAGAAAACAGTATCAATATTCTGCAAAGAGAATTCAATATACAGGAAGCTCAGATGCACTCCAGAGATTTTACCCAAGAGTTAGACTTCTCCAAAAGTAAATGATTGCAATGACTTTCCACCAACATAGTTTAAGACAGGGGAAATCTCTTTAGAAACCAGTGATTTAAAACAAAATATGCCTTGAATCCCTGTCCCTCTCACTTTCTCTCCTTTTACAGACACTCCTCAAAGTAAAAGGATGAGAATAAAATTTATTCTGAAACGGAAAATATCCAAGGTGTATAAAACATATCCTTACATACATATACACATGAAATTGGCTAAAATAAAGTTTCAAATTCTGGATGAGAAAAAAAAAAATTAAAAAACATTTAAAAAATCCCTCTAAAACAAAAGAGGAAAGGAGCCAACTGGGGGGAGGAAAAAAAAAGCCTAAGTATTTGAGAAAGGACCTGTGGAATTTGAAGTGCAATAGTCAAATTGTCCTAGGTCCAACACAGAGCCCACTGAAGCAAAACTTTTTGGTCTCTGCTGATGTTTCAAAGTTCAGCTGATCCTGGCAACTCACTGTTTTCTTGAAAATAAGGTGACTGTCACAGCAAATGCAGCCAGCTGGCTGGGAATACAGAAATTCAGTATTATTGAGGTTTTTTAAGTTTTAAAAATTCATCGTCCCAATAGAGTAAATGAATATAGGCCTTGCCAGGTGGCTGATAGCTTCACTCAACTTGCCAATTTTTTGTGTTTTCCATAATGCACCACAGGTTCTTTCCTAGACATCAGTAACATGAAGTAGGACCACTTTACCTGCCTCTAGCACAGCCTTTCCTATAGCACTAGGAGAAATTTGGATATGCTGGCATACCCTCTTTACAAACATATGCACTGCAAGTATCTGCCAAGGAGGCATCTCACTGTCTGGCAGCACATACTGCCTTAAGCTTCATGTCCTTGGGTTTATACAGACTTCACAGAAAAGGGCCTATCAAAGGGAACCACAAAAAATCAGAAGACATACTTGGGGTCTAAGGCAGAAACTTCCACACTCACATTGTGTTTCCTTGAGGTACACACTTAAAGGGGGGGAAAGATCCTTCAGTTTTGCCTTTCAGTGGTGTAATTTGACTTTGAGGATTTTTGGCAGCCTAATTCCCTGTGTCTTTCTGACTGCTGAGAACAGCAAAGCAAACAACGCCTCAGCCCTATAGACTCCAAGCTCCTGACCTCCAGAGGACAGCATAGAGAGCACAGAGCTCACATCCTTCATGGGCTATCTCCTGGCCCAGCATGGCCCCAGAGATCAGTGCAAACCTTTGTCATCGCATTAAAATGCCACTGACATGTTACAGCATTACATACAGATCTAAAGCACCATACTCTTGGGCCTGTAAACAATCCAGGATAAAAAGGAAGCTTCCCTGCAGCCTGTATTATCACACAGATGCCAAGCATTTTTCTGAAGCATCTGGTATTTGTCACAAGCTATGGGACTGCACACTTCATTCTTCTGATATCCCACCACAGTCCCCATCATGAGGCCTTAGTATCCAAGCCATGAATCACTAAAAGGTGACAAGGGATGCTCTTACAAGGATTACTGGAGCACGGCTTTGCCTCCAGGAGAGGGCACCAGCGGTGTATCCTCACTAGCCAAGAAGCTGCTTTCTCCCAACCATAGCTTCACTAGAGGGCTCAGCAACCGGGGTGACAGTGCTGCCGATGATAGATGAGGAGAGCAGAATCCATCTTCTTCCTACAGCTGTATTAGCTCTGCAGAGCTCGCAGGAGCAAACAGCAAATTTTCACAGCAAAGGAAAGAGACTCAAGGACACAACTGGAAAAGTGGATCTATCGAATAAGAGGGTGCTGTGTGCACTTAAGCATTCTAATATAGATGAGTTATGTAAAGGTAAATATAAAGAAAAATTTTAAATATACCAATGGAAAAGACATCTGGGAAACAAGGTACTTGGACTTACTACCCTTCAGCCCCATCACTGTCCTTTCTGTACATCTATTACTCTTCCCTTCCCTAGACTGTGCTTATTTTTACTATATAGGTCTCAGGTCTTCTGAACAGGAATGGACCTCAACAAAAAATAACATACAAGGATGGTCAAAAGCCAAGGATCCTTTCGCTTATTTCTTATGCGTCACCCCTGGAGCCAGAATGCTAAATTAGATAGTCTTTAAGTTGGTCCCAAGCAGTCATTGTCACATTCAGCCCTCATGGCAGTGTGAAAAACTCCTCAGCTTCAGCCTTCTGGCATTACAGAAAGTAAAACATGGAAGAAACTCCTATAACCCGACATCACTCCCTTAAAACCAAATTACCTGGTCTCCTCCCAGCAAGAGGGAAACGAGAAGCATGTTCTCTCCAAGTCATTTCTCTCAAGCAGCCTGATGTTCAGGCTAGATTAATCAATAAGGCATGTCCAGGCAGTGGCTCTAATTGGAAGTAGCCCAGCTGACAGCATTGCAGAGAGCGCTACCTTAGCACAGTGGTTAATTACTACAGAGAGTTTAATGAAGTTTCAAAAGACTGAAACCTTTCTTCCTATCAATACGGAAGTGGGTTTGTTACATGCCACCATTATTCAATTAGAAGATGCACTCAGGAGCCTGGCTTCAGCCTCAACTTCACGTGCTAAGGAACAGAGTGTCAATCTGCATCTATACGTCTTTTCCTCCGATAAAGAGAAAGGAGATACTGTCACTATGAACACATCTCTGCCCTCCACAGTGTAGTCTGCTTGGAACAAGAACTCTTAGTGTTACAGGTAGATCTCTTTTCCCCCTTTTCCAAAGAAATCCAATGACTAACAAAAAAAGCTAAAGCAAACAGGTTGACAGCTGTAGAATCCAGCCATCATCAAGCAGCTCCATCCTAACACACTCTGCTTCTCCTGTCACATCCTGTCTGCATGTCCAATGTCAGGCCTACAAAAGCAATCCATAAAGGTTAGAGGGCTGTTCAGTGCTGAGTACAATTTTTTTCTCTCCCTTAGTGAAGACATTCGCATTTCAATCTGGGTCTCTTTTTCTCCTTTCCCTCTCGAAGTCTTTTCTCTTTCTTTGGACTGTTGGAATAAAGTATTCAAATCAATGCATCATTTGCTCACCCTGGCAGCTCTCACCATCTAGAATAATAACAGCATCCATTAGTACTGTCACAGATAAGGATCCCTTCCTCCTGCTCTCACTGCAAAACCCTTGCCAAGGGTTTACAATTTGGTGGAAAAATTAGCTTTTACCAAAACCCAGCATAAAAGCTTTCAGAAAAGCAGTGAAATGGGATGTTTGGTGGGGTTTTTTTAGGTTGATTGATTTCCATTCAGTTCCATTACAGAAGTTGCAGAAGTAGGAAAAGCAAAGATGCAGGTTCAGATTGCTCCATTTACATTTCTATAGCTCATACTCAGCTCTCATTACAAGAACCCAGCAGATAGCTCACAATGTGGACTGATGCTTTTGATAGCTGATGGAAATCACAAAGCAAGGGATAGTCTGCATTTCTAAGTTCTCTTCACTGCATAGAACTTGTTTATTTAGATCATACAAGGCATTGTTTGTTAAATATACAATGTCAGATCACATTGCAGGATATTTTTCTTCTACCTATAGTCCAGCTTATTAAAGATATACAGGATTTGACGCACTGAAGCTTTCAAGGATCCAGAAATTTCCGGTGCATTTTCATTTTGAAAGGAAAATATTATATTCTCTTATAGTTCCTTTCAGTTAGTCACAATTTATTTCCTATTCAGTTACCTCAGCGGTAGCACAATGAAGTGGTTAAATTGCCAATAGAAACTGTACATGAGACCTGACAAAAGGAGAAAAAGAAAAAAAAGAAGTAAAATTAAAAAAAAAAAAAAGAGAGAGAGAAATTCCTGCTGTCTTTTGTGAAATAGAATAGGACAAAAAATTGGTGGGGAAAGAAATGTAATTCAAGAACCTCTGGGGTATATTGCAAAAAGCAAGAAAGAAATTAAAAGCAATAAATAAATAGTTGACAATATCCCTTTTAAACCACAAAAAAAAAGGGTTCGTATGTTCAATGCGAACATTAACAACTATTCTGTTGTCTGGATGGTTGCAAAAACAGCCAACCTTTGTGAATCTGGACCTCACATCATTAGCCTTCTCCCTTTCCTGCCTTACTGAGAAATTTCTGAACTAGTTACCCACAGTGCCAGTAGAGGAATCCAGCGGAAGCACATCACAGGATTTACTTTTGTGTTCCTCACTCGTTAATTGCAAATCAGACAACAAACTGTTATTGTTTCCAAGATTAAAACTAAAAGCTACTCTTCAGCAGTGCAGAGAGTCATCAGTGAGATAAAGCCCAAAGCCAGCTGGAAGATGGTCTGTGCTGTTCTTCAAAGCAGAAAGTGCTGCTACTTCACCGTCGTGTCCTCTATTCCAAACTGTACATAACCCAGCAATGGCTGCCCCCATCCCGGGGCTGCAGCCAGCACCTCCACCCTCTGCTGTGCTACTGTCCCTCCTAGACAGCAGGGCTTCTTTCACTGCAGACACCCAGTTTTAGCACCTCCATCAGAGACTTAACACATAACACACAGCAAGTGTGTTCAGGGTCATCACTCCCCACTCCTTGGCAGATTCTGTCTTTGGGATTCTCACCACCACCTTCTGCCCTGTGCCAGTCACTCCCTGGGCACAGACCTGTGTTTTGCCTGGTTTCCACCCACCGCCTTGGGTTCTCTTTTATTTCTATTTCTAGTGAAATATTCCTGTGAATGTGATGGTGATCTGCAAGCTCCAGGCTTCCAGCATAACCAGCCCTCGCCATCCAGTCATAAGAGTGGAGATCTGACCCCAGGGTGTTAAGAAAGAAGACAAGGGCAGGGCAAACATCTGGCCTTTACTGTCCAGTGTTTCTCAGTTGCTCATCACAGAGTCCCTTTCTAGTTACTGAGGTCCCCAAGTGAATTCCCTCATGCCATGTTGCCCTCATATATGGTGACAGTAGCTGCCATTCCAATTCAAAGGTGTCTCTCCATTCTCTGGTCATCTTATAAACTGAAACTTATAAAGGCTTTCTAGCATCAAGATGCATCAAGGTCTCTACTTCTTTACCAAATATGGCAAATCAGATTATGTGTTTTCAAACAAAATTAAAACAAAAAAAGTAGCAAAAGGGATTGGTATACCCTATAAGCATAAAAATAACTCTTCTCCCTGGGAAAGTGCCAGACATAGGCTAATGCTCAAAAAACAGCAGATCCTTCCCTTGCTTCTATGTAGCACTCAGAGGCTGTAAACAACAGTTCGTGCCCTGACCCAGCCATTTACCATTTTGAAGCACAAACACGGAGGACTACCTTGCCAGCTAAAGCAGCTGAGCCTCTGACAGAGTCGAAACCTCAAGCATCAGAACGCAGGTCTCAAAAGTGGGCAGATGCATCTATTTACACATGGTTAACTGCCACAGTCACAACCCCAGGTCTTGAGGCAACTTAATGCAGCAAGGGAACAGCACACACCTACAACTGCCTCTTCCCAACTACCTATACCCCAAAAATGCCAAAAAGTCAGCAGATTTACCACTGCCTAACCATGACTCACAGGCAGTGTCCCCAGTAGATTGGGAGAAATTGGTTCAAGGGTCCTGTATTGAGTGACCTCTCTTTTTCCCTGGAAACTGAATATGCCAAGCAAGTCCCAGTATGAGGAAAGCAGCTCTGCTGGGATGCTGAAGGAAAATGATGGACAACAAGCAGATGAAACTTATTTGGGAAAGTGCTGCTTTGCAACAGCTTCATGCAGTCATTATCAAATGGATTTCCTACACATTGGTTTTTCCTACATGAGTTGTTATTATTAGTAGCTGACGTCTGGAAGGCTGGCCATTATACATAATGCCTTCCAAAACTAGGACAGCCTTTAAGTTCATAAAGCCACAGTGCTGACCAACACACTATTTACACTGTCCCAGAAGCAAAACATATTCCCAATGAGCGGGCCCTAGCAAAACCAAAGATATCACAGTACGTGACCAAAACAGAGACAGGGACATGCTGTCATGTAATCAAGAACAGCAGGCTCTAATGAAGCCACATGCTGTCACTGTTTTTAGACTACAAATAAAACCTAACCATGCTGCAGTAGAGACAGAAATCAGAGTAAACCTCTGGCCTCTATCACAAGGGATATCAGGTTAGACAACCCTGAAGAATGTCTCTACCTTTGAAATCTGTAGAGACAGGTTAGCTGAAACATTTCTTCTCCAAACACATCAACGTTTTCTTCTCAACAGACTCCAGAGAAGATGAAGAGCATTTCGGGAACTCCATCTAATACAAATCACCAAGATCTTGGGTTACTTAAACAGCAGGGTGGGAGTCCAAGGTCCTTTACCCAAGGTTACAGCCACTGGTGGTTTCTTAGGGCTTCTGTCAACTTCTTAATTTCTTTGCCATCATTTTTGAAGGGCTATGTTCTATTGCTGAAAACAAACAGGCACGTGAGAGAATATACACCCTTTTTCAGAGCTGTCTTCAATCATCCTTTGGACAGAAAAATTAAGCAGAAAAAAAAAAAGCACATACTCATAATTTCTTTAGAGTTGCATAGAAACTGGCTCAGCTTTTAGGGGGGGGGAGAAGCAGAAAGAGGACATGCCAGGTCATTACACTGGGGATGTGGCTCCATTAACTGAAAGGGTATAGCAGAGAAACCCCTACAGTTGGTTCCCTGCTGGCCAGTCCACACAGATGCACAGCACTTTGCAGAGACACAAGCTCATGAACAAAAAGCACTTTGTCTTCAGTAGGTCAGGTGCATATCTATGTAAAAAAAAGAAGTCTTTTCTGTACCACTCAACTATGATCTCTCTACAACAACATCAACATAGCCAGGCAGCTTCCAGTTTCCTCCCCCAACTAGGTGTCTGCACAGGACATGCACACCCAGAAACACAGAATCAGTCTTAACGGAAACCAGAAGAACTTCATGAATAAAGAAGGAGGAAAGATCAAAGTTATGTCAGTTAAATAGCAGGGACCACAGCTATACTGCAATCATACTTTTCCACAGCAAGCAAGGCTCTCTAATATGCATTCTCTTTAATTTCTACTCTCATATCTGTTCTTTGTTCATGGAACAAAGCCTGATCTACTTACAGATTTATACTTATATAACAATGTTGAAGTGGTGATGAGCTTTATTAGTGTATTTATTATTAACCAGGTGCACTAGAACAACCTCCACCATGAACACAACTTACCAGGATGAGGATGAATCAGTAGAACTGAATCTATGTAGGCATAAAAGGCTGGTAGAGAGGAGGGATATAGTGAGTCACCCACAGCACTTGTCTGAAGCAAGTTTCTGCTGGATCTCTACATCAGCTTTTTGGTTTTCTTTGCCTAATCCCGAGGGTTAGACAAGACCACACAAGCTACAGAAGGGATGAAGTATCCCCTTTTGTCACTTACATAAGACATAGTTAACGTCACAGTCCAAGCAGATTCCCAGGAACAGAAAACAAGCCAGCATCTTCTGGTCCTCTTCCAGGACTTTGCCCTAGCCCTGGTTAAGCCCTAGCCCTGCCCACCACATCTGTGTGTGTCACATAGGTGTTTTCCTGGACTGGGGAACACCAGATGGATGAGAGCAAACAAGGTTTATAACATGACCAACACAAGGCCCTGTTTGGTGGGGTGCTACTGACAGCGTCTCCCTCCAGCCCTACACAGACCCTCTAAAAGAGATACAACAGACTGAGTAAATTACAGAGGCAGAGGGTATCACAGAGGAGTGGAGAAGCTTCTGCACTGCAAACTTTTTAGATGCAAACCTAAAGCCTTAATCAAGAACAGGAGAGATAACAGAGGAGTCACACGGGCAAGTCAGAGGAGAGTGTCAAAGAATCTGCATAAATCATCATCGGGAAACAACATTTAAATACATCCCCTATGTCTTCCCCCCTTATTAACCAGCAACATTTTGATTGTCTCATTTTAAATTTGAACTTTTTAAACAAATTACAACAAAGCTTATGTGAAGTTAATCACTCCCTGTTTCCTCTGGTATTCATTGTAATAGTACTAATTACAATAAACACATTTGAAATTAATGTGCATGTCATACGCATATACCAATTGCATTCTAATTTACCTTTAACTAACATCCACAGACTAAACGTGCTTTCAATAATAAAAAGCTCTGACATAGCTTAATCAACCTTGCCTGCCAGACTGCTCTCACAGTGTTGGGAGGCCATGACAGATGAGGCTGATGGAGGGGAAAACATGCAAACCACCAGCAGCGACTTACAGATCAAGGCCAGCTTAGCCTATGACACATGGTAAGGATAAGCCTTTTCTCTATGCTAAGCCACCTCCAGCGCCTGTGACTTTGGAAATGGATTCGCTCTTACAATTCCAAAGTGCACTGCTTGCAAGCAGGGAGGATTTCATTTTCAATAACATGGTTGGTTTGGCCATTATTACCCACCTCCCTCTTCACAAGACACAATTTTTTCCAAACATCCATCAGCATGGCTCTGCCAGACAAGACACAACTCCAGCAAGACAGGCAGGAACCTTCAGCAGAGTCAGAGGCCAAGCAACATTTTTGCAAATAGGAGACACACATAGAATCCAGCATATTGACTAAAGACTGCTAAAGGCTGCTATAATTGCTGAGGTATGGGTGACCTGTCCCACAGTCAGTTTACGCATAAGTTAAACAGATCACAAATGCATAAACAGGGACTGAGGGAAGAGCTTGAACAATTCCTGCAGCTCTAACACATTCCCTTCTCTGAGCTGTTTGTTCTGCCCCTCTGACAAAGGACATGCTCATTACAGCAAAAATAAAGAGTGTTCCTGAGCCACACAGACATAGCTACCAAAGTTAATGCACCAAGATGTGAAAGCCAACAGTGCCGGATTTGCAGACAGTATACATGCCACACCTCTTTCAGAGCACAATGCCAGCCTAACCTGAGTGAGGAGCACCTGAGAAGATGACAAACTTCCACTCCTGCTCTTTCTGCTACAGGCATAACCCCACACTGAAGGAATGATGATAGAGAAGTTACTGGCTCCACCTAACACTAATGCTTGTCTCTCTGGAGTTCAGAGGTAGCACACAGAGAGGATGCATGTCATTCAGCACTGAAGACTCACCTGAGAGGTAGCAAGTGATCTCAGCAGCGTAATTTGACAGCATCCCATCCTATGCATGTGCCTACAGTCAGATTTGCCCAGGCAACAAATGGGAAGGCTGAACAAACTATTGTTGAAGAACAGTTTTTACCAATCTTGATGAGCCATCAGAAAACTTACCACAACAGACTGCTAAAAATTTAGTTCAGCAGTATTATCCTGTCTCCCCAGACAACCTACAGATCTGGTTTGGTCTTAGTCCAGCATCTTTTGAAGTAATCTTTCTTACAACACTTTCAATCAGCACACTTCTGTCTACAAGGTCACAGAAAGAGTAAATTTATATGAATATAGGAGAACAGTTCCATACAGGTTGATCTGAGTTCTTCTCAAGAGAATCTAACATTTGAACTTGTCCAATCGGACACTAAACCAGTGCCAAATGACCTATGAAGCTAATTCAAATTAACTGTCACATCAGAGGCTTGTATGAAGGATTTCATGAGTCAACCATGGACAAAGAATGAGTCATAGGAGATACATAGGAGATAATTTTGAAGAATGCGTAAACCTGAGAAAAAGCCCAAATTGCCAATGAACAATATGCAAGTAGAAAAACATGTTCAATTTACAAAATAAGTTAATTGCTATGAATTAGTCAGACGGCTCTAGTCTCATAAACACATCTATTGTGGGCTGCTGTTGCAGTCTATATGTCACAGTTGAGTAATTTGAATCTCTATTAAAGGTGTCTCTGACTTTAATGAGAGTTACTGCAATGTATATCAACAACACACTCTGGAAATATACTCCAGCAGAAAATGCAGTGCCAGAAAAATGAAGCTGCCTCAGCTTCTCCAATGGAGGACACTTCCCTGAGCACCCCTAGGTCCCAGCCCCAGTGCAGGCCTCTCAGGGATGACACACACTGATCCATATCCCTCCCACAGCTCCTTAGCAGCAGAAAAGCAGAACTGCTGATTCCTATCAGCCACTGTCCACAAACTCATTGATAATTGAGAAAGGAGATGGGAAAGCCTAAGTACTTTGTCAGCTCAGAGTACACAGCCACTCCTTCCTTTGCCCCTGCAGCTGCTGAAATACCCCGTATCCCCTGTTGCTCCCTAATAATTAGATCACCCCTAAAACCTTTCCACAGGGGAAAAAAAACCAAAAAACAATCAGTTCTTCTCCTGCCCATTTCAGAAAATCCTTTGTTCATATGCTCTGCTTAGCCATCAACTCACACCACCAATTCCATTTCTTAAGCCCATATTTCTCCATTTGCCTCATGAGAGGTGAGTACCCAGACAGTCCCAGAAGCATAGCAAGGGCAGAGGTTCCCATGGCCCTGTAGCCTCCTGAACCCAAAACTGCCCCAAGCACTGAAGTCCCCCAGAGCAGGGAGCAATATTTCTGAAGGTCCAAACACAACATATGGGTTCAGCAAAGACAGGCAACTTCCAACATCTGGAACACACTTGCTATTTCTCTTTTCCCAGTTCTAGGTCACACAATAAATCCTATCACTGACAGATGCACAAGTTCTCTGCAGCACTAACTTTTTGGGGGATGCATAAAGGCACAATTACACCTTACACTCTCTCTGGCTGCGAATCCCACTCGAGGTTCATGCTGTGTTCACTCCTACCCTCTCTATGGTAACCTATCTTCTCCACAGACACTCCTGAGACCAAGTTTAGATTTAGGTTCCACTCATTCTCCCCTTCTTTCAAGTTTTACTTTTGATCTTATTGTCAGCAATTCATGACAAGTACAGTCCCACAAACACTGGCATTAACACAACTGCAAGGAAAAACATCCAGAGATGGAGATTTCAAAAAACACAGGAATCTCCTAAGCATTGTAATATCATACACGCTTCCACGCTTCTGAGCCTTTTTGGATCTAACCCTGCCTAACCCAAGTCTTCTTAGAAGAAAACCAAGTCTTCCAGAAGAAACTCAAGCCCAAATAATGAAATAGATTATTACAATGGGTTGTGTTTACACAGCTGAAAAAACTAGCCTAACTTCCAAATGTGCTTTTACTACCTTTATTTTCTTATACGGTTTTTGTCAGCCTGTGAGTATACGGACGGATGTGTGTGCACAATGGTACAGGTTTTTTCTTTAATTTTTAGTCATATTTAGTGCTATACAGTTCATTGGCTGGTACTCAGTCTTCTGTCAAAGAACTGTTTTAATTAATTAACTTCTTAAAGCTGCCAGTCACTGACCCCAGTTCTGCCAAGTATATTATCTGTCCCATGATAAAGCACGTAGGTTTTATGACTGCCTGCAGTCACATCAGAGCCAGGGCAACATCTCCCTGCAGGATGAAAGTAAAATAAAGCCTCTCAAGTAATGCCTCTCTGCATGCCAACACTGGCACCCATCTCCTATGAGGCTCACCAATCGATCTAGTGTTGGATCCCATTCTTATAACCAACCCTTAAATCCCAAATAGGTAACAAAGCAGCTAGTTAAAGGCCCCCATGATTCACGGATAGGAAATGTCGACAGCATTTAATATCCTAAGTCTGCTAACAGACCAACTCATGCATAATGCCAAATGGATCAGTTTTAACAGCACTGCTTGAAATGCAGAACATTTAGTCAGACTGGAATGGACTTCATAGCTACTGACACACAGGAGGGAAGAGTATTTATGCCTTTTTGGACCAGGTGCTCAAACTTTTCCACCTGATAACCATACAACTCTGAGTATGACTAAAAGTCAGTTCCAAGTGCAGCTGACATAACAGTAGTCATTACAAGTTTCCTGCCCTAAAAAGGTCTGGAAGTAGATCCTCACGAGGCTGGGAAAGCTGAAAAATACCCGATAAGGCACAGAAAACTGAAAGGAAACTCATCAACCCCACCACACACATTAAAAAAGTAGAAGCACATCCACAACCACCAAAGCATTTGTATAAGCCCAGAGCAACACTTATTGGAATCTAAAGAGCTGATCTGCATTTAACCAGCTCTGACCCAGGCTGCAAGTGAAGCACAGCTGCTAAATTGTTACCCTCAAATTCCCAAGTGCTCTACCAGTTTTCCTTATGGTCTGTGCTGGATCATGACAGGCAGGCTGAGTAGAGTAAAAAAAACTACCTGTGGTGACCAGAAATGACTTGTAAACAATTTTCATGAGTGCTCCAAACTTCAAGTAATCACACATCACAATGCAGCAGCAGCATTTTGGCCTGAAAGACTTCATTCCTTTCAGCCTCTGATGAGTCCTAGAGGAATGGAATTTTCAGGAAATGTTTCTCTTTTCTCTCTCTCTCTTTTTTTTTTTTTTTGGCCATCTCTCCATTTCCATCAGTTCTTGGCTACCTAGCACTAAGAGATTGCTACCTTTTGAGACACAGCTTATCTCCAGTCAGTGGGGAACAGCAGGGCAATCTCATTCAGAGATGTTTCAGTTAAAAAAGCATTAGATCTATAGGATAGATAGATCTATAAAGGTAGACAGGGAGAATAAGCTTTGAAATATAAGTACAACATAACTAAACAGCAAAAATGTCTGGTCAGCGCAAAAATAATCCAAGAGTTGGTTATGAAATCACTCCAATATAGCACAAACCCAAGCTGCTGGCAGAAACAGTAGTCCTATGCCAGTTGACCATGTTCATTCCTACTGCAAACATTGTGCCAGTCCTGATGAGTGATAAATTCCAGGGGAGGAAAAGATAACTGAAAACTACACAGACAAGCTTGGCGTTTTTTGAGTTCCCCACATGATGGATCAGCTACCTGGCCTGGCTGGTGCTGTGCCAACCGCAGTGCTGGCCCAAAGGAGGCCAAGGGAACAGGCTGCAGCACAGCCAAACACAACAGGCTCTGCTGGCAGCAGATAAACAAGTAATCAAATGGAATCACAGTGTGTCTGCAGTCTTTTAACTTTTCCATTTAAGAAATGTTCCTGTCATGGAGCCTTCTACTAAATTGTTCATAATATTCCTGACTGCACTATTCTGCAAGATGAAAATGCTATTACTGTCACGTTACCACCTTGTAACCAACAGAACTAAAATCCAGCCTGTGATAAAACACTCCCAGATAAACACTGAATTCAAATAACCCGAGTTTTGCTGAAGTTTAGTAAATACATAGCTTTGAGACACTATTAAGTATAATGGAGTGACAATGGGACAGCACTATTCATTCTGCTTTCAGGTCTTTTGCTGTAATGCTTTATAAATATATTTGCCCAAACCTAAGAAGTTTTATGTGAAGGATTTCTAAAAGGGGTACAATGTGTAATACACTGACAGACAAGCTGCTGGAAGAACTAAGGTTAGAGAAAGTTCAAGTAATCAATAAGTGGGAGGAGTTATAAAGCACAGAAACCACTTAGAAACACTTCAGTACCTAAACATCAGAGCTTTGTCAATAATTTTCCTTCCAAACATCTTTCTAATAGCTTATTCCTCTGACCAAAAGCAAACACTTCCCTGCCCTTTTGATCTAAACATTTTTTCCTTTTTCGAGACCTGAAAAACCGAAGTGGTTTCCCCCAACTGAATAAAAAAGAACACCTTTGTACATAGTATTTTTAAGAAAACAACCACAAATAAAACACACACAAACCACAAAATAAACAAAAAACAAACAAACAAGACCAAAACAACAACCCACACTAAAAAAACCTAGAGCATTTCCAAGAAGACTTCCTCACACTTTCTTAAGTGTAACTGGCCAAAGAATTTAACAAAAAGAAGGAAGAAGCAGCAAATAACTCAAACCCATAGGAATGGTTGGTGAAATGAGTGTATATTTACCAGTATGGCCTTTTAAAGTCCCTCCTACCCTGCAGACAAAGAGCTTCTTTTTAACGGGGATGGGGGGGGGAGAGAGAGAGAAAAAAAGAAGAAATAACTCACATGAACTCCTCCCTATCTGGCTCAAATATCAACTGCAGGACAATACAAAGAGTAAAAAAACTATAATCTCTTAATAGTAAGGAGGATTGCAAACCATAAAGCTTCCCATAAAGGAGCGTGGGGTCTTTGCTTATCTTATATCTGAAAAATTGGAAAAAAATCAGGAAAAAAAAAAAGGCAGAAAAAAATCATAAGTCCCAAGATCATACATGGCTGATGTCTAATCACCAAAACACTGAACTTCCCAGACCAGCAAGGACCCAAATTCCATTTGCATTTCTTCTTTTTCTTTCCAAAGCGGGAAGGTGAGTAGGAGGAGGCAAGACCTGCTCCTGGGTCCGTAACAAGACAACAGCAAGAGGCAAGAGAAACAAATACAAACCTTCATTAACTAGCTCAAATCCCTGGTTGCTCCCATTCCAGGTCCAGTGAATAAGGCACCATACAATGCCATCTACACTGATGGGAGCATCCATTCCCTCAAAGCTTTGGATACTAGGTGGAGAGTCAAGGCCTGCAATATTACAAAATTTTCTGGAGAAACAACCTCCCCAACTGGCAGGAAATTAATCACATTCCCTCATGCCTTTCCATCTTCCTGAGGATTGCAGTGTGTAATTGGGAGTGTGCATGAAGGGCTGTGGAACAATGGGACAAGGCAGGGAGCCATCAACTTCTCTGAAAGGCACACATCAAGGACACCAACTGAACTGTGCTTGCAGTGCTCTCCTTTTCTACCATTACTCCATCAGACAGGAATGACAGAGTCACACAGCTCTATCCACACTCGAAAGAAAATAACTCAAGTACCTGCTGCTTTAGGGACCCAGAGTAGGAATTGAGCTCTTCCATATAATCCCCTTCTCTCAACCACCACCAAAGTAGAATCAACAAAGCACAGGTACAAGATCAGGCAGTGGTCAATGGGTGTCCATATTTACTTTTCACTTGGACTTTGGCATCTGAACCCATCACTCCAAGCAGAGGGCTCTGGGTTCCAGGGACTGCAAATATGTGTGGTCACGCATGCTCATGTGTGTCTTGTACCTGGCTAAAAAACAAAAAATGAAACAAAAACCAAGCACAAACAGAAAAAGAATCAAAAAAGCAACCTCTGAAAGCAACACAAACAACAGCTTCCATCATTCTGAATTTGTCCATCACTCTTTAGGAAGGATTTAGATATGTCTCTCAAGAACTCTTTGTAGATCTATTGCTTAAATATGGCTAAAGCCTCGCTTTCAACAGCCAACTGACCCAACATCTTCTGTCACTGGAGACAAGAATCTCACGGTAGTCTCCAGGATCCCATCCTTCCTCCATGGTTCACCCTGAAGGCAGGCCATTTCTACTTTTCTCCACATAGTAAAATGCGTCTCAGTACATGCTTTCATTTCTGTGCAGTCAAGATCAACATCTACAGTCACAAGGGAATTGCTAAAAGCTCCCTGAAAACATTTCGTTTTCATCTCCTTTTTCCACCTCTTGCTGCTATTAACCACCTTTATGTCAGTGATACCTCTTGTTGACAGCTCATCAGAATAAAATGTCTGTAGTTTATTAGAGTTGGGATGATTGTGAACTTTAGGGAACAGGGACAAGATTGGTAACTTTAAGGAAACAAAAAGGCCATAGGAAGACAATCTCATCTTGTAGCACATGTAAAAATTCAAAGTGTAAACACATCAGAAAAGTATCACCTAAGTTGCACTGGTGCAAGCAAAGAGGAATCAATAGCCAAGCAGGAACCTGCTGGCTGTAGCAGGACAGGAGCCAGTCAGTAGAATCTCTGGAATCTCAAACAATCTATATGGGTCATACAGAATAATCATCTCATTAAGTTCCTACAAATCACTAATTTCCACCGAGTGTCAAGGATAACAAGATTCCTGTTGATATCAGTGATTTGGCACAGAGAATCATCCACCATCCACATTACTGAAACATGCAAGAAATAAGATGTGAATGCCTCCTTTTCCCCCACTCCTACCATCAAGCAATCCATACCCTATATGCAAGCTGTAACTACAGCTGCTCAGAAGTTTCTGACAGATTTCCTGCAGAAAAAACACCGAATGAATGTGTTTTGCAGAAGCACATTCGTTTTAGTGAGCCTTCTGCTGAAATGTAAGCCACCCTTCCCAGTCCTCAGCCAACTGCCAGGAGAAATCAACTGTGATGTGGCACAATGCAAAGTGCATGACACAGCTGAGTCTTCGGCCCTCGAACTATTAAGGCTTCCAACGTGCACAGCTCTCCAGGCAGCATCTCCATTAACCTGGCAAAATCCAAGGATGTTAAAGCCTTGAAAGAGTCACATCAGCAACTCTGTGCAACTTCTAACCCAGTGCAACCTGGAAAATGAAGGTACTGCAAGTCCTCATGCAACTACATGGCAGGGCTTCCCCAGAGCTCAGACTTCCTCACACAGTAATGCAGAAATACTCCTCCTGAAAAATTAGTACCAACAGCACTATAAAGGATTTCAGAGCAGTCCCTGGAAAGCTTTTTTTAATCTCATGTTTACGCTCTCTTTATTAATCATGTTTATTCTCACAAAGTCTGAAGAATCAAGTCTTCAGGCTCTTTACATCAGAGATTATGCTGGATGTAGTTGGAGCAAGTAGGTAGACCCATAAGTAAGATATCTCATTCTTATGCAGATATTTTCACAAACAAAAAAAAGATGAAATATAGAACATTCCCAAGATGGCAACAGAATGGTTCCTAAAGCACTACATCTTCCTAACTTCTCTAGAAGCATCAGTTAGTTTAACAGTAATAAAAGTAGACAGTAAAATCCAGCTTTTAGGATTCCCAGTCACCAAACTCCCCAAACAAAAGAATTTCCTTCTTTGCTTATTTTAGTGCAAACACATTTTGGGTTGTAGTCCCTAGAAAGAGGCGCTTACAGCACACTACCACACTAGCTGTATTCCAGAATTTCCAGAGTGAACAGTACTGTCACAGTTGTTTCCTCACACCTCTGTGGTCAGTTAATAAACCACAAACTAGCTCAGTTGGACAGAGCATGGTGTTAATAACATCCAGGATGTGGGTTTGATCCCTGTATGGGCCATTCACTTAAGAGTTGGACTCGATGATCCTTGTGGGTCCCTTCCAACTCTGTGATTCTGTGACACTTTCCAAACTTGAAGTCAAAGGAGCATTCTCAGCTCTGCCACCTTCAGTTACCATGAAGCAGCCGTGTCAAACTGACAGACTCATTTAAATGATCACCACGGTTCCACAAGCAGTTACTGTACTTTGGAGACCACCATTGTTTGGCAGATCAGTTTGGAAAATATAAAGGAAAGTTGGCTAAATGTTACACCAATATTAATTAGTTCATAAAAGAACCTGTTTGACTTCATGGTGAGTTAAGGCAAGCTTGCTCCATCAAAAATCAATTACCTTGACTCTGTTGAGGGACAGTAGCTCTTTAAATCATTCAAATCTCATTGTAAGACCACATCTTATAACCCCAGAAGCCTCAGTGTTCAATAACCAAATCCTTTGCTAACTCAAAGATCATGAAAATTGTCTTCCTCTGGGGAAATATTACAACAAATCAGCAAGAATATAACTATACCACTATCTTCTAGAATAGAAGAAATCAGAACTGTTTAAACTGGTATCTCTGAGACTCTTTCATGCTAACTGTCTTCTCTTCTTGCAGCTGTTTGATCCCTATGGGTATAGTAGAATCCAAATGGTCACAGAGAATTTCAAGATAATGACAATAGTAGGCAGTTACCAATTTGTGATAGCATTAACGTCATAAGCCCCCTGTTACTAGCAGAGAGAGAAAAAAAACCCCAGTGTTCAGTACTTCATTAAATTTTCCTGTTTTGAGATTTTGTTTTATTTTTAACTTGCCACTCATCAGGGTATCAACACTTCCCACTCTGGCAGCAGCTGGGGCATCTGCCCCCTTCCTCTGTGCTGACCTTGCAGGTTTGCCAGTTTTTTGGGAAGCTCTTCACAGTCTCCCAGTGCTATCCTTTGCTCAGAGTACATCTACCAGAGCAGTTTGCCTCAGGGACTTTCAGGCATAAAAGCTAACCAGTAACTTGCACCATAACAGGCACAAACATTTGGAGAACTAGCCTAAATTCATCCATAGCACTCCTAGTGGAAAATCTCATCAAGTTCACAGAATCACAGAATATGCAGATCTGGTAGGAGACCCACAAGGATCATGGAGTCCAACTCTTAGCCCTGCACAGGACCATCCCCAAGAGTCAAACCATGTTCCTGAGAGTATCATCCAAACACTTCTTGAACTCTGTCAGCCTTGGTGCTGTGACCACTGCCCTGGGGAGCCTGTTCCAATGCTCAGCAGCTCTGTAGTGTGAAGAACCTTTTTCTAATATCCAGCCTAAACCTCCCTTGACACAACTTCAGGCTATTCTCTGTCACTGGTCACCACAGAGAAGAGATCAGTGCCTGCCACTCTTCTTCCACTCATGAGGAAGTTGTAACTGCAATGAGCTGTCCCCTCAGTCTCCTTTCTCTCAGCTTAACAGACCAAGTGATCTCGGTTGCTCCTTGTACAGCTTCCCCTCAAGGCCCTTCACCATTTCTGTTGCCCTCCTTTGGATGCTCTCTAATAATATCTTTCTTATATTGTGATGCCCAAAACTGCACACAATATTCAAGGTGAGGCCTCACCAGTGCAGAGTAGAACAGGACTATCACTTCTCTCGACTGGCTGGTGATGCTTTGCCTGATGCTTTTGTTGACCTTTATCTCATTCCCAAAAGCTTACTCTTGAGGATGGATCCTGGGTGATTACACCAAGCTGCTTTCCTTCCTCTCTTCCTAGTCTCTTGCTTTGCACAGAGGCTTTCCTTCCTTTTGCATCCCTCTGCCTATCTGCAGAGCCAAGGTGTAGGTGCCAGAGCAGAACCCCCTCAGATCTTTTGGTTAGCAATTTTCCATGGTTCGCAACAGGGAAATCAACATGTGCACAAACCCCACTCCACTCAGCAGCACCAACTCTGGATGGAGTTGAAAATGAGCTTTGACTCTGCCCCACTTGTCAAACAGCACTTCACCCTCAAAACTACGAGAAGCAGCAAAAAAATTTAGCTGCTGTTTGCCAGGGTACTTAAGATGGTTTCTTACAGTGCTATCCAGTAAAAGTCCAGCTTGAGATGAACATGACAGTGGAACACACACAGCTGGGGAAAGGTGAGCTAAGTCCGTGCAATAAGCTTGAGATGATAGAAGCTCTTGGGTCCTCCTTCCAAAAGGGACAGTTTAAGATGCAACTTTAACATTCATTCTCTAGGAAATCTCCTACTCACGGAGCAAACACTAAGGCAGGAGTACTATATTTCTCCATGTCTACTCCACAACACCTCCAAAGCTATATCCTCTTTCCTCTTATCCTTCAAGGCATTAAGTTGACATCTGTGTAGCCCCTGAAGGGTCTATGCAGCATTGTGTAGAAGCATTATGGTTTCTCAAGAGAAATGAGGCACTGTCATACCACAGGCTGGAATGGCACTGACAGCTTATTGAATCCAGAGTTTTACACTGCTCCATACAAAAATCATTCTTAGCTGGAAGTTTGATTTGAAGCAAAGCTGACTGACAATTTTTGCCCCAACTGTCAGATCTTGATGCTGTCTCAATATCCAGAAGATGTGATCCATCAGATATGAGACTTCTCCAACCTGCCCGCATCCTCTTTTAAGAGACCCCCATCACCCATGTTATCAGAAAGTCCTTCCCTGGCATCCCAGCAGTCCCCACCAAGCACAGCAGTCAGGGCTGCCAGCAAGCCACCAAGGAGCATCTGTAACCTTCCAATGTCCCTTGCTCTTGGCACACTACCTTGTTCAGATGCCTTGATATACAAGCCCAGATTCTGCTAAGAGCAAGAAGGATTCAACTAAGGCAAAAGATTTGGTTGAGGATAGATCACTAACCTCTTGTAGGAACACCTGTTTAAAAGAAAGAAGATAATTCACCTAAATGTCAGCTGCTTTAAAAGAAACATAAGGAAGGACACTCTGCATCAGAACAAGGGTCCATTTAACTCACTATCCCGCTTTGCAACAGTGGTCACTAGTGACACCTAAAGAAAAATGAGGTCAGGATAAGCATATATAGCATTAACCCTAATATTCTCACAGTATCTAATTTTCATCTGAAGAGAGTATTTTAGTTCTTTCTGGTGACCAAGGCTACAGACCAGCATGACAATTTACTACAGCTGAACAAAAAAAAACCCAGAGTTTCTACTGTAGTGACTTTGTTTTCAAGACCAAAAACGCCGTGAGATTTCCTTGACTCTTTGCACAGGCCCTAAAGGACAAGCTGGCTTATCACATTATCTCCAGCAAGTAAAGTATAGTCTTGCAGTCTTACAAGAACTGATGCTCTGTGTCTCCACCTTGTCCAAACCAGATAATGAAAAAACATTGCACACCTACATAGATCTGGCATGCCATCTATCCGTAAAAAACCACTGCTGGCTCACATCTGTTTAGAGATCCATTTGAGCTTTTCCATCTATCTGGTGCTTTGAAATCATGGGGTACAGACAGGTCAATTATGAACAATTAAGTTACCACACATAAGAAATTACTGTTTCTCAGATGAGCAAAGGTAATTGGCCATATGCACACTCACAGCCTAGTCCCAATGGCCAAGAAAATTGGCTTAACTTGCACTTTGTTGTAACACATTTTGCTACCTACTTGCAAAGGAGTAAAAGAATAACCACGATCAGTTACCACAGTGCAAGGTATCTGTTGTTATCTGTGATTTAAGAAGATACCCACAAGTTATCCATTCACTGCTGTGGTGAAACCTCTAGAGTTTGTCAGTGTTACTCAGCTCCACTTCAGCAAACAACTCACACTTCAAAAAAAAACCAGTTTCATTCAAAACAGAAGCAAAGACCTTGGTATTTATGTAAAGACATAGAGGAGAAATGCAGCAGGGAAAAAACAAACAGAATTACTTGCTAATTGCTCCTTCTCCAGATAATTAATCCAGAAGCATACCTGAAATCATGCATTTTCTTCCTAAAACACAGAAATTGAGCACATGAATAACTTGAGTTTTATGGCAAAAGAGACTTCCAGCTTTACTTGCTTGCTGTAAATTACCAGGGGAAAACAAATTCACATAACTGAAGAAAATTATCATAAAACAACCACACTACACTTGGTTCCAAGATGAGATAGGAGCAGGGGGAAACATCCTCTGAAATACTAGATTTGTATTATTTGAGGATCAGCTCTAATCCCAAGAGGGTAAATGGGTCACAGTAAAACATGAGAAGAACCAACTCTACAAAATTCATCACTCAATAACATCCTGCCTTTGGCGCACATTAATCAGGTTGTGATGAAAGCTGGGGAAGAGGCAGAGAGCGCATGTGGTTGCTATGGAGTTAAAGGCTTGAAGGAGATACAGGGAAACAGCACAGAACACAGTTAACTCTTAAACTGCCTCTATCTAAACACCTTTCTGGCCAGCCAAATTCATGAATACCTGTTCTAAGAGAAACCTTTTAAACAACCAAGAGTTCTCAGGAACAGTCAAAGTCCAATGGCCAAAATCCACCAAGAAAGAGTAGTTGCTCCACACTAAAAAACAGTTGAGACTGGCAAACAACAGCCAGTTGCTACAGAAGCTGAGTAAGGGTTGAGGGATTAGAGGATGGAGATGGACAAGGAGGGAGGACCATGCTTTGGAGCATACAATCTCTGCCAATGGTCTTCGTAGTTTAATACTTTGATCTGTCACGCACAAGGGAGAAAAAGTAACTGCTAGGGAACCATGCAGAGATTGAGTTGCCCCCAGACAAGAGATAGGGGCATCACCATAAAATTTAAGACATCTGTGGTTCAGGAATCTATCTGAACAGCTGGAAATGCACTGAAGTTCTAAGAAGCCCAGGTACATCCCTTCCTCAAGAAAACACACCTTGAAATGTTTGGACTTTTTCTCCCCCATAACGTCATTCAACACTATTGGAAAAAGCCACCCCACTTGCTGATGTGAGTGCAAAGAGTCACATATAGGCAAGGGTTGGGATGAGGTTGGCACTGGACATGCTCCTTGCACAGTTTGGTTCCACGACTAAAAAAGGAAGAGCTTCTTGGAAGACAATTTCCTGAAGCAAAAGGTTTAGGAGTGGGAATACGGTTCTGGCAGACTAGGCAGATGAGGTAAAAAATCCTGAAGACAGTGCCAGACATGTTGGAGCTGATGACTGAAGTCATAAACACATTTCATGGATAATCCAAGCAGCTACTTCCAGATTATAAGAAGCTGCTGTACTTCCAACTCCCTGCAGAGTTTCCTAGCAGGGGGTGTCTGTGTGTGTATATATATAAATATCTGTAGATAATCAGCAAAGTTTCTATTTTCTCCTGCCTACTTAAGGGAGTCTTTTAGTGTGCGTCCTCCTACACTGCTATTTTTACCTGCTTCTAATCAGTGTGTTCTTAAACACTGAGAGGCTCAAAGAAGAGCAGTTCAACTCCTACAGTGCACAGCCCACAACACACTGAGTAATACCTGGATGGAAGCTCTTCTCCCAGCACCCAAGATATGCCTTGCAGAGCACTGGGGAGAGCTGGTGGGCAAGGTCTGAGGGATCTCCTCACATTCACAGGATGCTGAGCTTGAACTGAAGGCTCTTTGAGCAGGGATCATTAGCACTGTAAGGAGTCAAGCAGAGAGGACTGGATTCAAAGTGAGACCTTTAAACTACTGATATAGTAAATAACAATACTAAAAATAACCACAAAAGCTGGGTAAACTCATATACTACATTATTTTCTTCTCTACTTTTTATCTCCTCTCACCATAAAGCTTTCAGTTTTCACTTCACTTCCAGTTTGCCAGACCCAAACATGGTTGATTTCAGCCTCAGAGTAGGCATTAACCTGTGGATAAAATTTTCAGAGGACCAGGATGCCGCAGTCCTTGTGAGGAGCTCCTGAGATTACGGTAACAAAGGGTCCAAAAACACCAGGTAGACGGCATCAGATCCTGATGCCACATGACAGCTCGTTGATCAGTGGGCTGCACTCTCGATTCTTCTAAAGGCCTTATTTAGTGGGGCTGTTTTCAAATGTGCAACACCACAGAGGTGGGTGTGTTTGTATGGGCTACAGGGACATCCCCTGTGCCACCACAAACACTCATCACAGTTTGTCTCTCCTCATCCACTGAGCAGCCTTTCTCTGAAAGCACATACTAAATTCCTTCTTGATTTTCAAGAACAGGAAGATCTTCCTTTGAAATAATAATTAAGTCACCTGATTTTGCAAGTCATTTCCTCCCTTGCAGCAGCATCAAAAAAAGAAAAAAAAATCCACTAAGGTCAAAAATACCAAGGGCCAAAATTCCAGGTCATACATAAGACAGAACCAGCTGCAGCACCCCAAAACCCAATCATACCTAAAGTCATTAGAGATAGTTCCAATTATTTATGGAATGTTACCAGCAAGAACAGGTGAGTGACTGGCCATGAGTAAGTATCCTGTTTGAGGAAAATGGCATGTTGGTCTTCATGAGAATGATCTGAGCAAGTCTCAGCTTCCTGTCAACATGTACTATTTAAACCTCTGACATTTTAAAACTTGACTCTATGGATTGATTGTAGGCAGTTCAATATAAACATTCAGCATACAATACTTGATATTTAAAGTCCCTAGCTCAGATTATAAATGTTGACAGATTTATCTATGACTGCAGTGGAAAGTATCTGTCCTCCTATTTAAAATTTCAGCATTTTCCCCAATTTTGCAAACATTTATCACACAATTTATAAAGTTGCTCAAAATACTTAAACCATTTTTCCAACACTGAACAACCAGAAAAACAATCAAAGCAATTTCCTACTCAAAGTAATTTCCTAAAAAAAAAAAAAATCATAGAGTACTGACATAAAGTCCTTTGATTAAAACTGAAACTTTCCAGAAATTTTCAATTTTCTTGGAGAATTGATTGAAAACACATCAATAGTAATTCTGTAATCACTCTCCTCTCCCATGAGTCTTACACAGACTCACGGTATTGATTTTATTCTCACTTTAAAACTAGAAGTACATGCGGTTGAAATCTTTAAGTAAAAATTCTTACTCAATTGAACATTTGTCATAAAACTAGTAAACAGCAATGTGAAATATTAAAAATAATTTTTAGTAGGACTAATATTTTGCAATGACATCAACTAAACATGAAAATATACTTTTGAAAGCAAAGTCACTATAGACAATATATTAATAAGGCATTTCAATAGATTCCCATTCTGCATTCCTCCTTTTTTTTCCTTTCTTTTTCCAGCTGCAAATGAGCACAAGTAAATTTGGAGAAAATATTTTGGTATAAATTTTTAACAGTCTCCTGACAAAATACCAACATTCCTTACTGCAGTTTACTTCCTATGAGCATCAACACCAGCAATCAATAAAACACAACCAAGGAAGCTCAAGTTCACCCATCGCTCTTTTGTGAAACAAAACAAAGACAGTAGGTTGTACACTTCAAACTCTCTACAGACTGCACTCCATTAGTATTTATTTAAGTAATAGCAGGATAACACCATTGAAAGTGGGTGCTTAAATTAGAGGGAAATGGATTAGAAGTAGCACAGGTCACACTGCAATCCTCTGTAACCTTTTCATACTCTGCATTCAGGGCTTGCTGTAGCTCTACCACAGATGAAGGGAACTGCACAAGGACAGAGCCGTGCCCCAGCATCTGATCCAGATCAGACTCAGCTGGATACACACAAAGGAGGGGCTGGTCCTTTCCCCTCTTCCCAAGCAATTCATGCCTGGAAACAAACCATTTTCCCTCTACATTCCTACCATCACAATCTAAGCAGGAAAAACAGCAAGGAAGAATCACTTTTTTTTTCAGTCACATTCACAGTAACATGCATATCAATACATAAAACAAACAAGACATTGCCTGGAAATTCCGAAAAAATGGATGCTATCTTTTCTGAGACAATCACCACATAAATGCATTTCACAGCCTAATACTACAACACAAGTGACAGCTAAAGAAAGATAAGTCAATTCCTGTTTATTTTTAGAGATAACAAGGCTTCAGACCAAGCCTTGGGTGGTCACAACTACATCACAGTCTCTTGCAGTGATAAGCAAAATCTGTCTTCTAACATGTGGAAGCAGGCAGCCAATGTCTGGTGGCAAAACTTAAGCAACGAGCACCAGAAACAAGAGTGCAAATAAGCAAGAGGGAAGCATTTGCTATTTGGAGCAGTTACAGGGGTCAAGGCTGGTGTGCTCACTCAGCACATCATCTGCTTAGATCTTTCTATTCATAGTCAAGATAGATTATATACAACTTCTATGATTCTATGAAAAATGATTAACCTATTTATTACCATCAGTTCTCTCTGGGAACCACCTGCACAGAAGTAAAAGTTTGTTTACTACAAAGTTGTCTCTTTGATCTGATTTTCTTCCTCACAATAGATTATTATACTCTGCAAAGCCAATGAGACAAATCCAAATATCTATGTCGTTCCTCTGTGCAATCATTGGGGCATGAGTCTGACACCGTCAGAGAAACATCTCTGAGGTTAAACAGGGCATGAGCTTTAAGATTTCTCCCATGATAATTTGTAGTGAAAGAAGCTCCTGCTCCTGAGCAGATTTTGATGTCTCTCTGCCAATGTAGTTATTTGGAGCTTGGGACTGTGGTGGGGAAAAAACAAACTTAGAGGACTATGGCTTCACCATGGATGAACATTTAATCATGCAAATCAAAGGCAGGTCACAGAACCACGTTCCTCCCTCAAACTTGAAAATTGTTGGTGGAAGACAGTGGCCCAAAAATTGCCAACATGGCAAGTCTTGATCTGGGCACTACTTGCTGTAGCACTACTGGACTCAATCCTCACTGTCACTTGGCCACTGTACTCCCATCTTCCAGCTTGGCTCCTGTTTCATGTCCCTGAACCATCCAATCACTACTACCTTCCCTTCTCCCTTTACCTCTCCACTTGTCTCACCAGAATGTGGCATGTAATTGCCAGAGATCATTAGCATAGTCAGGAAGGAAATTTTCCTTTCCTCTTTCCATCGTGCTTTCTTTCTTGGCTAAATACCCAAAGGAATTTGAAGTCAGCTCTAGCCCCTGACTGAACCATCAGCTAACCCTCCAAAGAACCTGCCACCTCTCACCCCTGCAGCATTCTACCAGCCTCACTCAAATCCCCCAGTGATGCAGGCCAGCCTCTCACCACCAGCCAGGGAGCCAAGCTGAGTGCATTGATTCTTCCCTAGACACTGCTTTGAGGCAGATCAACTAACCAGGCAGAAGAAAGCTCTGGGGAAGCTCCAAGGACCCTGTCATTTTCCCCTCACTGCCAGCTCCTCGGGCCATGACTAGAGACAACACAGCAGAGACAGAATAAGAACCTGGATTAAACATGACATGTGGATGGTAGGAGTTACTGGATGCAACTGCCCTCTCAACCCCAAACACTGGTGTATTATCAACACCCTTCTGGCTACAGACACAAAGCACAGCACCATAAGGGCTGCCTTGGCAAAAGTTCACTCCATCCCAGCCAGATCCAATACAGCATCTTTAGCTGCAGACTCATGATTTAGATCTTCCAGTGTGCTTTAGGATACACCTAAATATCCAGAAATTCATCCTTTGGATAGATGGCTTCAACTGGAAAAATCAAATAAACTAGGAAAGATACTGGGAAGAGAAGGAAAACACAGTGGTTGCCAGTAATTAACTAACATGTCTTGTGAGCCCTAACTCAGCTGTTTGGCAGCCCAGAAAGTCACACAAGAGAGCAAGGGGCAATTGGACAAGTGGCTTAACTGGATGCTTCCAGAGCAGTAGCTTTAGGTGGGTAAGAGAAATCTTTGGCGTATTCCCACATCCTCACCATCCTACACTGGCATTACAGGCCCCAAAGAAGTCCAGGTAGACTTTAGATAACTTCTACTCAATTTGAAGGGAACAGTGAAAAACAATTGCTCAAATTAAGAAAGACGGACTTTTATATTCATGCTACTTTTGCTCTTCATTTGTCGTGCCCACATTGGTAAATAAAACAGGTCAGGGCCCATTTTCTGCTCCAGAGACCACTTGGCACTTGGTCTGCCTCTATTTAGCTAAACTTCCTTTCTGCCCAAGACGAGGTGCCAAGAGGAAGCATTCTTGGGCTACTCTATCCCCTAAACCAGGACTGAGTTTGTCTGAAAATGTTCATTGGCAAGGGACACAACCATGCTGAGGGACATCAATAGCAAAACCATCACACTCCCACATCAGGCCAAGCATTCAGGAGCAGTCAAAATCCAGGAACATCCTGGGTGCCAAATGAAATGAAACAGGTAAGGCACATCCCTGCTGAGGTGAGCCCTTGGGTCCCACTGTCAGAATTGGCCATCATTCACAGGGCCACAGGCACAAATTGAATGGAGTAGAGTCACTGGCTGGAAGTCAGACCTTTGACAGACCTGTACCAGTGGTAGAAAATCTAGTCTAGAAAGATTAAAAGTTCTCTGCCCATCTTTCTTTGGTAATAACCTCCAAGAGGTGGATGAAGTGTACAAATCTGCTATTGACAGTAGGGGAGGTAACAGTAAGACAAGGGTGTTTTGTAAAAGCAGCAGCAGTCTAGGTCAGCCCTGTGCCTGGCTTTCCCACACAGCTTTCCCTCTAACTGCAGTCTTTCCAGTACAAGAAACCTGTCTTTGCAAATAGACCTGGCTCTGGCTGAAAGAAATAATCTTCAATATATTTTCTGGGGGTGCTTTGATAACAAGAAAAGAGTCAAACAGTGGCAACACCTGACTGGACTTCTCACTTTCTTTCTATCACTTTAATTAATAAAAAAAAAATTTTTTGAAAAAAAAGGCAGGGGGAAAAAAAACCCAAAACAATACCCACACATCACTCTTCAGATAAAAACAATTTTGAAATCTGATGCTTATGTAGCTCCGTAGGCACAGTGGATGTTAATAATTCAACAAAATATTATAGTCATTACTATATTTTGCAATATCACAACAGTGTGTTTTAGCAGAATTTCTCTCCAAATCTCATTGCAGTAGCCATTAATAAATAAAATGCAATTCACTGTATTAAATGTGTTGTTTAAAGGCTAAATATTTCATCAGAACTAATTCATTCTAAATAATCAGACTAGGACTCTCCTCACAGCACCAGGAAAAATCTCAGTTCCATACACTTTCTACACTTAGAAATGAAATTATGTTTCAAAAAGCAAACCATAAATTGAATTCAACTCAAACATCTACACAGCAGCTCTTAGTCTATAACCCCGTGCAGACAGATGGGATCACATTCAAACAGGCCACAGGTCTCACGACTTTGTTATGCTGTTTTTGCCACACAGGAAAATTAAGATCGAAAAAATACAATGATTTGCATTTACTGCCTCCTTTGAACAGTGGCCCGTGCCTGATTCCCTGTGGGAAGGAGAAAGAAAAATCATGTGAGTCCAGATCTCAGCTGCCAAGAGCTGTAGGTAACAGCGCTTATCCAGCGCTTTTCACCAGTCAGGCTCCAAGGGCTCTGCCAAGGAGACCAGTTTCCTCTCACAGGTGGGGAAACTGAGTCACAGAGGGATACAGCTTGTCAGTGGTGAATGTAAAGGCTAACAGATGAGCTCCTACATATTTCTCCATTCTGCACAAGTAATGCACATCTGCTCTGTCCCATTGCCTCCGAAGGCACTCAGGACTTCATTTCAGTTGCAAATGTTACCATTTGTTTTGGCAAATGTTACCATTTTTTGCCCCGCTAAAGTTTTTCCTTAGATCTCAGGAAGGGTGATTTACACCTTAAGTACAGCTTGAGATCCTCCACTCTTAAACATACACCCCCAGCCTCCCAACCATAGACCGGTGAGTTTCTAAGTCAGGATGAAGAGGGAATTTGACTTTAGTTTCTGTCAACTGGTATTATTAGCAAAAAATGTTACAACCCCCATATTAATAAATAAACAAATCCCAAAACTAAGCAAACCCAAACAAATAAACAAACAAAAATCACACTTCACAGTTTGAAGTTTCCAGTTTAAAAATTTCTTCCACACAAAAAAAAAAAAAAAAAAAAAGGAAAATAAGTAAAAAACCCCACTGCACGCAATCAAAAAAATGTTCTCTAAAGTAACTGTTACTTTCCAGCCACCTCCAGAACAGCATGTAAACATCCACCCTGCTGACTGACAAACTGACGTCAGCAAGGTAATTCCTGTAATTAAAACAAAATAACATAACCTTACAAGCAGGCCCTGCATCAGACACTATAATCTCTGTTTTTACCCATGAAGCTCACTGCTTTCCTCCAAGAAAAGCACATAAACACTGCAACCTTCCTTTCCCTGACTATATACCAAGACACAGCATAGCACATAAAATCAGAGGGAGTGGTATCTTTAAGCATTACTTTTTACAGTAAAATAGCAACTTAATAAGGCCAGCATATCTCCTAAATTGTGCTGAATTTGCTTTCATAACTATATAATAAATGTTTCAGTTTAACCTTTTAAAACCAAAATCTCAGTTTTTCCATATTTAAAAAAGAAATCCTTTAAACAAGTCCTTAAAAATTAGGGAGATGAGATTTTTATTTAGTTGATTGCTTGTGGTAGTGTCAGTTGGTTTTTTTTTAAATCAGAATGAAAGTCTAAATTTGGTCCGAATCAAAATCTGAAGAGACTACCAGGGCGGAGATGGGGGTTAGGGATTAAGCCCAAACAATTTCCTTCTGTGAACTATCACACACACACTCAAAAACACTGAGGTGTCCAGTAAGATATTTGCAGAGCTCTCTGTCCTACATATTCTTGATTCCAGAGAAGTGCTAGATATGCCAGATAGAGTTCAGTGCCAGATACAGCTGTGCTACTGGGCAATGTCAGACATGTGACATTGGGAATAGATGGACCTTTGGACTCATCCAGCACATCTGACCTTATGTTTCTGGGAACATGTCCAAACCCCATTCAGCTCAATAGAAATGCAAAGAATTCACTGGCTTTGAGTCAGATCTTATATGACAGCAGACAGGAACAACTAGAAATATTCAACCTGTCAAGGAGTTAATAGGAACTTGCTCTAATAAATACACCACCTTTACGGCACTGTTGGTATGTGTTCGAAGTCATTCAGCCTCAAGTGCTAAGGAGCCTTAACTCCTGAGCCAAAACCCAGATTATTTCTCTAGGCTTTCACCAAGGCCCTGTAAAGCCCTGGCTGCACCCCTCAGATGAGCCAGCAGGACCTGAGCTAGAGAGGAACCTAAACTCAGGACCAGTGAAGGACCAGCATAGCATGGCTAGAGAGGTCCCTGCCAGCATGAACTTGGAAAGCTAATTCAGAGCTCAGGTGATGAACAAAGCAGCAACAGAACGTGCCACACCACAAGCCAGGATGGTGTCCACCAAGGCAGTAAAGAAGTCTCACTTTTGTTTGACATGCTGTTTGGACACTGTTTGGTGGAACTTTACAAGTGAAGCCCTCATCATCATTCAAAGCTGCTCCTAAAGGACTATATTCCTGGATTGCTCAGTCCCTTCAAGAGACAACCCTCTGCTTCACCACACAGCTTGACGGCTTGTGACACTTGGTAATTTATCACAGTGTTAATGCTTTTCTGGTTGCTGTCTGTTATGAAACAAGGTTGAAGGCCAGCCTTGCAGATGGAAGAGGCTTTCAAATTCCATCCTGTCCAAGCCTGCCAGCCACCAGAGAAGGGGAAGGTATGTGGGTCTAATTCTCATTTTACTGACATTTCACCAGTGTATCAGCGCCAACTTTTAAGGTATTACTCTTGCCCTACTCAGCATCAGGAAGATGAAAAATATGCCCTTGAAATAAAGCATGCTGCTCTGACAGAAGCCATTGCTTCATCAAGCTAAGGTTCTTATCAAGGAAAGATTTTATTGCAATACCAAGGATTTAAACCAAGCACAGCAGTTTCATTAAAGAGAGAGAGCAAAAGACAAACCTAAGTGTTCCAGTGACAAGTTATTCTAAGCAGAAGTACGGGATCCAGAACATCATTTCTAGTCTGGCAATGGGTTCACTCACAGCACTTGGTCTGTCTGGCCAAGTCTGTGTACTATTTATCTACCCAGCCAAAAAAAAAAATTAAAAATTGTTTCTCATAGCAGCTATTTCTACAACAAGCACAGAAGAGCCTGCAACCCCAGCTCAAGGCTACAGCATAGCATGATATTTAAAAGTCTGGTTTGCTATTTTATTACAAACTGCTTCTTCCTTCCAACTTCCATTCAGGAAGGTGCTTCTGACCTCTCAAAACAGCACCCCCTCAAAAGCAGTGAAGATATTTAGTAAAGTAGTGAACTGGGAGACCACAGTTGCCTGAAAGACTTTGAGAGACTTGACATGCACTAGGAATGGACACCCATCTTCTCCCAGATCCAGCACACTCTTTAGAATGCATTTTCATATTGAGGTTTTCATTAGAAATATTCCAGAAGAACAGAGACTTGGCAAGTCTAGCTCGGCAATTCTCACCCTGAAGTGTCCAAATCACTGGCAGACAGTGAACATCACTGTTTGCATCTCTAATGTCAGCAACGCAAGCACATGCTCATGCACTCCAGCAAATTTGCTCTTGAACAACTCAGTTTCCCACCAATGCAAGAAAGGGAGAAAGATACTTGCCCACACTGTGGCAATACCTCAGTCTTTCTCCCTTAAGTCACAGACTTAGTCATGTTCCCCACAATCAGGCAACTCATTTTCACTGTCCCAAGTTCAGGACAATGGAGAAGAAAACGCAAGAGAAATGGAAAAAAAAGTAATAATCAAGGGCACAAAGTCAAGGAGATACAGAAAGACTCACACTAGCAAAACCAAGACTGCACACAGAAATATCTACATTAGGGTCCTGCCCACATTAGTATAAATCAAGCTCCATGGAAACAACACCAGCATAAAATCATCACAAACCAGAGTGGATTTTGGAACACAAACATCAGCTGAACAGTACCCCTTAAAAGGCTAATACGTCTTTACTGACATCCTTCCTTTTCCTTCAGTTAATGACAGGACAGACCATTTAGCCAGTGGTCTAAAGCTTTAGCTTGCATGGCAGAAATTTATGCATCCCTTGTAGGTGAGAGTGACCCATTCAACCTAAATAAGAAGGAGAAATGCCTCCTGACAGCACTTCTTTGCCCAGTCCTTGTCTAAGAGAACTCCAAGTATCATTCAGTCCTGCCATGTCTAACCTGAATTGACCATGTCCCAGACTCCCAGAAGTCAGACTCCCTCACCCCAAATAATCACTTTCCTCCCTTCTCTCCCAGTAGGCACAAAGCAGCACAGCATCAAAATACTGTTCAAGTTCTCAGTAGTTGTCCATACCTTGCTCAGGGGACTTTTTCTTTTTTCCCCCCTCTGGCACTAATTCTATCTATTGGGTTCATTCTCTGTCCCCACCCTGGGCAGGAGCTGCCATAGCAGAAGGATGCACAAGGAAAATGCATCAGGACAAGTCAAGCACAAGTGTGCCTCTAGAGGGAGAGTATTTAAATAAAGAATGAACCTGAAAAAGCTACCAGCTTCCCTGTAGCCAGCACTGTCTGTCAGCACAAATTCACCACAAGGGACTGTCACACAGGAACAAAACATCTCCTGACCCCACATTCAGGAGGAAGAAAGTGACTGGTGTGCCACCCCAGAGACTGGCACAGACTGGTGTCAAAAAGTCAGAAACAACAGAAAAGGTCACATCTTCCCCACCATAACCAATCATCTATGGTCTGTAGAAACAGAATGGCAAGGAATGCCCATACTGCCTCCTCTTCAAGGAGTTCAAATTCCATATATGCAGATGAAAACAAATGGCAATGTTATGTCATTTGTATTATATGCATCATCCTTTAAAGACAAAGATTTGTACAAGGTGCTGTACATACACCTGGGTCAGGGCAAAGCCTCTCTTCTTCCCAAATGTTACCTCAAAGCACAGATTTCTACTTATCTCTTAAAACCCTACAACTTCGTAGACATTTTCTGAGAAAAAAATGCTCTTAGCTCAGGACAGAAAAGGTTGCATTGCCATCTCTTTTCTGCCTTGCTACCATTTCCTCACATTTCCTGATCAGTTAGATGCACAGATGAGAGAGGAGCAGACTTTAACCCAGGCAGGACATGCTTTATGAGAGCTCCAAATCCAGCACACAAACAACCACATTTAACCTAAGGAACCAAGTGTGTAAGTGAGAGTTGCCAAGATTCAACCATGACAGGCACAGAAAACCCTTCACTCTGACTCATATCACAGAGGCTGTTCGAGTCACTGCCACTGTCCAAAGGCCACTGCAAATGAAAGAGAAGGAAGGGACCTGCAATACCATATAACAGCATCAGAGCACATCAGTTACAGCAGGAAGCTGTAGAGAGGGAACTGAGAAAAAGCAGGCAGAGTCAGACTATGGTTCCAAATCATCTATGTTTACATGGTACTTACACTTCTTTTAGTAAAATAGTTATATATCTAGTACTACAGTTATGAGGTCACATACCCTTATAGACATGTAAAGGTAGGTACAGTATCTTTTACTTTTCTAAAACACTTTATTTTTTTAGTTTGGTTTGGTTTGGATTTTTAAGCACACAGTGATTCAAATGAGACTTTAAAAGATGTAAAATATTGCAGGAAGCTCCACTCTGTCCCATACCATCCTGCTCTCTGGTGCCCAAATGCAGCTCCTTTTGATAAACACAGATACAGCAAGTTTTATTCTATTAAACCTGTTAGCTACCAAGGGCAATAAATGTTACAGACAACTCTTTTAGGTAAGAATGCACAGCATTAAACAATGTGTTTTCTCATGAGCTGTGAAACAGTAACAGCACTGCACTCTTTCATACACGCATTGACACTCCTGTGTCCTCACACGTTCAATGGATCAGCTCTTGCCTCTCACCCTTGTCTCCTCTAGGATGAGCACATGAAGAAAACTCTGTGGCTAATTCTGGCCTGAGGACAGCCTCCATTAGTGAAAGTCAGTGACTTTCACTACTGTTAACCTTTGTCTTTGGGGAAGAAGAATCTCCTTTTTTACAGAAGATGTAGCATTGCCCAACAATTCAATATTTTATTTAATCATCTAACATTTGATCTCATTCTGCAGAGTTAAACCTGTCTCTTTCCCCTTTCTATGAGTTGTCACTAAGACAGCTTCTCCCCAGTCCAGTTTATTGTGCTTACAGTAACACTACAGGAAGCACAAATAAATAAAAATAAAAATTAATAATAATAAAAAAGGCCATCAGAACAAAACCTCAGTGCAACTCAGAAAGGCAGGCTTTGTTACTTGTAACCTGCAAGGAAGGAACAAGTAATGAAGATAATTAAGAGAAAAGAAGGGTAGAATTGAGACTGCAACAAAGGTGCTGTACAAGCAAACTGAGAATGATACACTACCAGCGATGTTGCCTTTTGATTAAAGGAACAGAGTTTCCAGGCAGGCTAGCAAAAACCAACATGAACGCTGTTAATTAAGAAAATTAAGAACTCCTCAGTGCTGATGCTGTAGTTATGGTTTAGTTGCATTCAGAAAGAAACAGTTTCCGCTTTGGATCAACAGACCATGCTGTCTGTGACCTGCATTGGAGGGATAACTCTGGAATATGTTGACCAATCTGAACTGAATTCAAGAGAAGATAAAAGGTCACAAAGGTGCAGAATTCCTCTAAGTTCAGCTGAGTGAAAAAGCAGGCCCCAAAATAAGATCTGGTCTGAACCGTAAGGCACCCAGTGTCCATTTTCATAGGTAGCAGGACTCCAGATGATTGATGCATCAACCACAGTCAGCCCTCCAGCACACCTGTAATGCTCAGCCAAGTATGCCTTGTGCCACTTTTGACCCTTCCAAATGTGCAGCAGAATGAGGGATCATGACAGAGATGACAGAAAACACTGAAAGATAGAAGAGTCCTGGAAGGGCACGCAGTTAAGTGATCCCTAACGTCTGTTGCTTAACAAAATAACCAGGCATTTTACCCATTTCCTGATCCTTCAGAGAACAGACAGCTCTCACAGGCCAGATAACTGAGTGTTTGTTCAGTGTGGTTACTGGGGCAGGGCCTTAAAAACACTGAGAAATGATAATCTGGCAGGATGCCCTGACTAGATCTTTCTCTGCCATATTCCATATTCCACACTTTTCTGAAAGCCCTTCTGTTCAAGGCTCGGCTGCCCAGAAAGTCTGGCCAATGATGGCTGAATCATCTCTATTACACCTCTGTAACACCTGATATAGACACTGTATGGGGCTTTCTCCCAGTGTTGCTCCAGTTATTGCCAAAGTTCACTTGAATAAAGATTCTCTCTTTTCTGAAATACCTATTCTTTCAAGTAGCATGGCTCTCACATCAGTTCGCAATCTCACTGTCTCACAGGCAAGCTTTTTTTCAGGCCAGATGGCAAACACAGTTTTCAGAGACCCCCTGCCTGATATGTAGGTCTGCCTATCTGCCTGTCCCACCACACACCATGCACAAGGCTGCCCCTGCACAGGGTCACCATGGTCCTCTACATGCAGGCTCACCAAACTTGTGTCTTGTACCAGGCTTTTGGCCAAACAGAAGCAAAGCCCTGTTCCACTCCAAACGCAGAGTTCCTGCCAGTTCAGATCGGACAGTGAGTCTGTCCAAAAGTGCCAGGCCCCAGCCCTTGACACTCATCTGCACCTCCATCCATGCTCCCACTTTAGTGTCAAGTGCTACCAACATTTTGCTGTTTGGGAACAAAGCTGGAAAGACACTGTGGGTGGCAGAAAAAGGACACTACCCTTCACATACTGCTCCAGCCCTCTACCTTGCAGAAGACTGACATGGGGAAACTTAGTCCAGGCTGCCTCCAAGAGGACAGGAGGAAGATCTATTTGCCCCATCTCACCCAGGAGTACTTCACCTGCACCTGGTGTTGGGCAAAGACTTCTCCCTTTGGGTTGTGAAGTGTAACGCAAAGGGTGTGGAAGCCACCTTAAAGATCCAAAAAACTTATAAGACCCTTGAACTTTGTATCCAACTACATTACCCCATGAAAGACTGCGCGAGCAGCCACACAAACTTACACGTGCTATCATCCTAAATTATTCCAACTCATTACAAACAATCCACATAAATTCAGTCAGCTCCCACTCCCCTCATCAGACAGATGTGACTCCTCTTCTGTCTGTATTTCCAACAAAAGCTCAAATTCATGGCTCCCACAGTCTCATCACGTTGATTCTCATCCAGCTCAAAAGGAGTTGCAATTTGAAATTACTCAATCTGTGAAGCCGAGCAGGTAAAGAGATTAGAACAGCAGACAAAAAATGCTCTTAGAACACCTCCAGACAGAACTTTGCTCTGCTGTAACTCGATCGATCTGTTAATGATTTTAGCTGAGCATGTTCCACTTTTCTATTATAGAGAGCTCTGTTCTTTCCCCTCATAGTTCCTCTTCTCACCTAATTTTCCTTTCTTTCATGCAATCTCTTATAAAAACAAAAATATACACAGCATCTGAGCTGTAGCAGATGAAGTAAAATAACTCCTTTTCATTAAGTAGCTGTATCAATACTGATCCACAGCACAACCCAGAGTAGATCCCTCCTTTCTTGCATGCCTCAGTTTTTCAAAAAAAAAAAGAAAAAAAGGCCTATACTACTGACCTTCCTTTTAACAACCTTTGACATACACAGCTGAAGTAGGCAGCAGAAGACCTTTATAAGTACAACAATGTCTGATATTCTGTAGGCATAAAACTTTGGTTGTAAAGGAGAGGAAGCCTGGAACAGAGAAAAACCCCATATACACTGCCATTCATCCCACTGCCTTGTGCAGAAAGAATTCACTCTACAGCTGACAGGGGCAAGTAAGGCCTGCAGACAGGACAGGTCTGCCAGCACCTCATGGTATTGATCACAGCTGGGGGGGTATTTTTCAAACAGGCACAAACTGCAGGGAAAGGTTAACAACCACTTAGAGCTCCCACTCCCTCCTTCCTGCACCCATAAGGTCATAAAGCACTTTTGGTAAGAACTAATAATTAAGTTTTATACATTCTCTTCCATTCAACAGCTTTTGCTAATGTCCATCCATTTTAAGCCTCAGCAACAGCCCTTCATGTGAGTTAACTCTTCCTTGTAGATGGGGAAGTCTCAAGACATGGGACAACACACAGTCTTATTAGGCACAAAGGCACAACCACAAATCATAAAAACAACCTGCATGCACAGCCTGCTCTCCTCTGACAGCTAAGGAAGCACATTTGAACTCAACCCATCCTTTTCCCTCTGCCTTGAAAGTCAGCAGGAGCTCTGTGCCAAGTCTTCATCTCCACAAACCACTTACTGGGGTCCTCTACCAAATCCCTATGAGGGGTTCAACCCATTTATTGAGCCTACCAGCAGCACCACTGAAGATGTACCAGCAGTGCCCACATGTTACAGACTGGTGGAACGCCTGAAGCAGTGCCAAAGCTGTTGCTTCAAGCATCCTGAGTTCTTTAGACCATCACTGACCTAAGTGATTCACTGTGGGTCAGTCCTAGTTTTTCCAAATCACAAACACCCCTTTTAGTCCCAAAGACACCAGTAGGTGCAACCACATTTCCCAGGAAACACTACTTTATCTCACAATGCAGTGGCTGGGAAGAATCCCAATCCCTTCTATTCCCCTGCATTCACAAGAAAGGAACAAGAAGAAAGGAACAGAAACGCTAAGATTTGTGCAACACCTTCGACTTGATCAAAATATTGCAGAGTCCCAGGTGGCAGGGACCTGCATCCTCTGAGGATCAGGCACAGGGAGAAAGGTGATGAAGCACGGTATGCTTGCCCTCACCTGCCCCTCCCGGAGCTGCAGGAGAGGGAGCAGGTGGGCAGCGACGTGGGTCTGTCAGCGGCCACCCGGGGCTTTGCCCGGAGACTACGGGGCACGGCAGTGGAGGAGGTGGAGCGTGCACCCAGGATCCGGATTGCTGCTTCCCAGTCATCCTCCCTTCATCCCTCTCCCACCCCACTAGCACCGCTGGCAGTTCCAGCGGGATTCTGGCCATTATACCGGCACATAACTCAGGTTTGAAGGGACGCAGCAGGTGAGAGATCCCGGCTCTGGGACTCCCATCTTCACGACAAATCCTGGCAGCATCGAGGGACGGCACAAAGGGAGACAGCGTCAGATGCACGGGCGGCAGAACGCTTTACCACGGCCGAGTGCCTGGTAGAACTATTTTCCTCTCTTGCGGAGGGAACCCCAGACAGCGGGAGTTTCACAGAGTCAACGACTCCGAGCAGGTTTCCATATCAATACTTCAGCAGCCTCTGCCTTCCCAGCACGCAGTCCCAGGCTCCTGCTCCCCTCGCCCTCCGCAGCATTCCCTCCCTTTCGCAGATGCCCACGCTCCCTCTAGCGCCCGGCTCCGCTTCCCTCACACCGGCAACCCGCACCCTTCCCTCAGTCTGTGCCCTAGGGATCTGCATCGCACTGGAGCTAATTAAAACTGATGCTATTTTGGGCACGCAGGCCCTGTAGTGCTCTGCAGAGCATTTTGCCTGGCTAGCGATTGTGTCCGCATGTCAGAATACGAAGGGAAAAAACACCGTGACAGCTTCAGTGTCAGGGCTCTGCCATTCGGTTCATTGGGAGAGCAATCAGTACTCCTTCTCCAGCACTGAAGACGAGGAACAAAAGAGAGGTTTGGTCATTCAGCATGAATAATTTCTGATTTTTATTGCATGTTGGGACTCTGCTGGTGATGAGGCTGGAAATTGACCCTAAAATTTCCATAGGAGATTATTTATCAAACATCTTTCATGCCCCCATGCAAACAACTCAGCAAACTTTCTTCAGTTCCCTCAGTCTCACAACACCCCATAAAGACAGGAAAGGAAATATTTCCATGCTTTTCTTTTTGTGTGGAGGAGATACTAACAACAATGCTGCAGTTCTCCCTGGACATTAAAAGGAAGTTAGGGTTGGGGAATTTGTTTACCTTGGATTACTGCAGGGAGTTTAGGCAAGCCAAGAAACTTGAATGCAAAGGTGTGACTGCAGCAAAACAGATCCCAGCCAAAGCAGATCCCAACTTGACCAGATCCCAGAGAAATCCAAGCCTTAACTCCACAAGTTCCTTGCAATTGTCCTCAAACCAGCCCCAACCATGAACTCAGGTTTGACCTTCAATTCTGAAGTGAACCTGGATTTATAAGAGAGTACTAACTCAAGTAAGATGTACTGCTCTTCTCCATTCTACCTACAGACATCCAGGGAGCTTAAGAAGTAGATGCTACGGTATGACTTAAATAAATTCTTGGCTGTTCACAAGACTAGTTTCCAGTATCCTTTAGTACATTTAACATTAAATATCTTGGCCCTTAACCAGTGCTTTGTCCATGAGGCAACACTGCTTTCCTGTGTTTTTCTAAATTTTGCTTACAAATACAGCTATAAATTTGGAAACTCTCAGGAAGTTTCGTCTTACCTTTAAGAAAACATTTGTTTCAGCTCACCTCCCTTTTGAGAAAAATCTCTTCTGTCTAATATCAATTATCTGCTCAAACCCATTTTCAAAACACTTCATCATCTAATTGGATGAAAGTTTTCCATTAAAAAAAAATAATTAAAGAATCACGTAGCTGTTTCTGTTTGCATTTAAACCACTGTGAAAGCTTAGCCACAAGTCCTAGGCCTATCCCCCATTGTGAAAAAGCCTGAGTACAAAAGTCTGAAGAGAAACTGTTGACAGGCACTTAGGATAGGAGCAGTTCTGTTACTGAATTTAGAACTACAAGAACATCAACAGCTTGCTGTGGCCGGCTTGCTGTGGCCGGCAGGGTAATGGCCTGGGGAATTTGCCACCTTCACGGGATCCACAAGCAATATCCAGGCCTGTCCACTGGACATCAAACTGACTTTGCAATGAAACCAGTCTGGAGAGAAATAACACAAAAAATATTTTGCAGACACCTTCTTCCTGCTCTACTGACTCAACACAACCACAAAAGCAGTTGCCATGATGGAGTTTAATTTTTAATTTCAATTTTCTATTTGAATATTAATTAAAAATGGATTGGCAACATTCTGGAGAAGGACTTCGGTGGCAAAGTTCATTACTACCGGTAGAGGAAAAGTGGAAATGCATTAAGACATTTTGTCAGAGCTGGCCTACCTTCAGTGGCAATGAGACTGCAACCTGGTCAAAAGCTGCTTTTGAGAAAGCAAGTCTAGAATGGCAATTCAAATATCTACCAAATGCAGTGCATTTAATATGACTGCTCTTTCACCATTTTGCACCCTAGGAGTAAACATTTTAGACTGAAATCAAACTGGGTTTTTGGAACAGTTACCCATGGCTAACAACTAAATGCAGCATTGCCTGACTAAAGATTCCCCTTCCTCTCTTCCAAGCATAGCAGTCTATTTGGAATTGCAAATATTGTCCATCTTGTTCTGCCCATCACACACTGCATTGCTAGGCATCTTAATGAAAAACTACCTGGCACACAGTGAGCCCATCAGCCTCCCTAGCTTGTAATTCGCCATGGGAGTGAGTAATGTCTCAGCATCAAACACCAGTACATTAGCAGATCACACCAGAACACTGCCAACACCATTCAGAGGAATCATTCCCGGAAGATACAGGCTTCACTGCAAGAACTTGTACAACCTGCTTGTCACTGTCAGCCCTCAGAGCTTGCACAGGGGAAAGAAACAGGATCAGGGGCAGCAGGAGGAAAAGAAAACCCATTCAGAGGAGGGTTGTTCCAATCAGGTCATCTTTACATGAGTCTTGAAAATCTCTAAAGACTTTCTGGTGCCTTGCTGTACCATTTTTATTGAGAAGAAACTCTTTCTAATATTCAGGCTGACATTTGTTAATTCTTCTTCAACCAATAAGATAAGCTGCATCTTCTTTCTAACTCTACTTCAGATGATCACAGACTACTGCAGTACTATCAGTCCCCTCCTTACCATCTTGTCCTAAAGACATCTCATATTCCTAGTCTTGGAGTGAATCTTAAAACCATGTTAACTATAGGGATGACAGTCACAGGTTGACTGAACCTCTGGACAAAACAGTGCAGCATGGCTGTCAAGATAAAACAAGGCTCTAGTCCAGTGTCCCACTAGCTCTTATCCTGCCTTCCCCAATTTTCAGAGCCTGGATCATACTGTAAACATCTGTGCAATTGCATGGTGTACCCAAGTAGCAGCTACATCACTTAAGCAAACCAGACTTCTCCAGGTTTATCTTCTGCACTGCTGTACTGCAGTGAGATAAAAAATGCACTGCACATTTTTCCTATAGTATATAGAAAAAGTCCAATGCCTAGGATCATATAGGAACTTGGCCTGGCTGCAGCAACCTGCAATACACACGTGCTTTAAATAAATGCCCTCTCGTGCTCTTACTGGGGCATTATAGTGCATTTCTCATCTTTATGGCTGAATTTTGCCTCTGGTTACTAGAAAGGTAAAGGCACATACACATGGGCTGCCTAAATCACATAATGACTATTAGCTGCTGCCTCTTCTTAGATAGTGGATTGAAAATATCTTCTAGAGAAAGCTAGAAATGTGCATATTTACTTCTTATATTGAAAAAAAATCACCCACAACACCACAGAATTTGTAGTAGTTCCATCATGGAAAAAGCATAGACAGAATTAAGTACTTCCAATAAACAGCTACATTAATCAGAGGGACAACTCTGAAACCTAATGACAACAGTTCCCATTTACCATTCCACTAGTGATCATATCAGGAGAGCAATCCTAGTGAGTGCGTTTTATTCACTGTCGCTTGTTGAAATCCCTTGAAAAACTTACTGTCAAGAAACAAGATAGTGAGATTTAAAACTGTAAGAGCAATAAAGGTGCTGCTAACTTTTTTTTTTTTTTTTTAGGTACTTATCCTAGAAATCAGGGAGAAAAGACAGGAGAAAAGATACTATGAGGAATCAAACCATCATCACAGGAAGGTTGGAGAGTATCTGGTGAGCAGAACAAGTAAAAATTTCATGCAATAACATAAATACCCAGAGAGGGAAAACAAGTGTAGATGATACAACGCTCACTGAATGGCACATTTATACACAGTGTATGTATTCAGAGAGGAATGGCTTTGAAAAAAGAATGGCCTGCAGATCTTCTGGGAATAATAGTAGTTTTCACTAAAAATTCTCCTTCCTTCAGAAAGGCCTTGGCAAGAAAACAATTTATCCGACCTCTACAAGGTTCCCCAAGAGCTTCAGTGACCTTGTTCAATAAATGCTTCTATTAGGGCAGATTGATACTTGAAGCCCAAACAGAAGTCTCCTTTTTTCTCATTTCAGACTCACTGAATTAAGCCAAATTCCCTTCACCAGAATACAGGGAACACAAACCCCATTTCTACACAGAATAGTATTTTTGCATTTTCCTAACGATTTTTACTTAAAGATCCTCAGGTATTGTACAAAGCAGAAATAAATTCTGCTCCACACCACCACTTTGTGGTAGCTAAGTAGTACTATCCTCATTTAACATGGAAGAGGAGATCCAGAGAGGTTAATTGTCTTTCCTAAGGTCACGGAAAAAGCCTCTGGGCAGGACAAAGCAGAGAACCCAAATTCCCTGATCTCACCAGCCTTCTGTCTCTATCATAATCCTGACCTCGCTATCTACAAATGGAGAAAACAAAAGTTTGTTGCCTGGAAGGGATTATTTTTTAATAAGTTAAACTGAGATTTGAGGGACGTGCAAGGAAAGTGGGGTAGGAGATGGAGGCAGAGTTGCTCTTAAAATAAAAATAAAGAAAAAAAACACAAGAGATTTTTACATTCTAGGTAATAGGACATCCAGGAGCTACAAAGATGTCCATTTTTTGGAGTGTCTGTAGATCTATACTTCCCAGTAAAACCTCAATTTTTTATTACTATGCCTTCATCATTGCAAATCCATTCAGTGTTTAGGAACATCCCACCACTAATGTCTGATTTGAAATACACTGTTTCTTTGCATGAAAGTTGATTGATCATGTTTTTAATAAAACATAAGTGACAAAAGCTTAGGTTTTGAAGTCTGTTCAAGTAACAGGGAATTGGTAAAAGCAAGCTGTATGCCTCTTTATGGCTTTGGTAGCCTGAATACACTGCCATACAGACACATCGTAGCTGCTCTCCTAGGTCAACTGGCATAATCAAGACACGAGTTAGTATCTTTTACCCTTTTCAATACACCTTTCTGCTGCTTTGTATCTCTTGTGACCTAAGAAAATACATGCTTTGTGTTGAGGGACTGGTAACCAATGTGGCTGGCAAAAGAAGCCAGCCCGGGTGACCTTGCGCAAATTGCTCGATGTTCCTGTGCCACAGACACCCCAACAGCAGAATTAGGTAAAAACTGAACTGCAGCAGAAAAACAGGCATTGGATTCAGCCTTATCTGTTAATAAATGAAAGGACCCAGGTTCAAGCATTTAACTTTCCCTCTACACTGTTTAAAAAAAATAATCCAATTAGTCTCTAAATGCAGTATGTTCTCTCCAAAAGATAGAAGAGAAAGTCTCAGAATGCTAAACCTTATATTAGAAAAAAACACAAAACAATAACAATGGTATTTATTAACATGCCTGCTTCTCCTTCCTATAAACATCACACTGTCAATAAACACCCATCTCCTTGCTTTTGCTTGTGCTTTTGAGTTGGAAGCTTTCAATGCATGGTATCCTGAGGTGCAAAGTCCTAATGGAAAGTCATGAACAATGGAAACATTTTCCTTCATTACCCTTCTCAGCCACCTGAAGTTAAAGAATAAGGAAACTAGTTATTCAAATGGCATATTTCTGTAAAAAAAAGAAAAAAAGAAAGGAGGGAGAATTTTGGGAAAATCACTTTCTGACCTGCGTTTTAGAAAAAATAATCTTTCTTTCCCCTGCAAATACTTACAGAATGAGTTTTCTCTGCTACTTCAAGCAGAAATACTCAAAACTACTGGAAATTCATGCTGGGAAGGCATGGGGGAGGCATTTTATCTTCTATTGCTCAACACCCCTCGATTCAGCACCAAAATGAAACAAAAGAGAGGGCATATAGGTTGTTTTCTTCATTACATGCCATGTTACATTAAAAATAAATAATCCTAGAGACAAGTGTAGAGCTGAAATATACCATGCAGCTGTTTTCTCTTGAATGTTTGCTTTCATCTTTAATGAGAGTGGAATTCATGTCTGGCAAACACAATTGCCTTTAAAAATTGGTTAAATCAAAGTAACATCTACATTGCTGTCAGAATTATTGCCTCAGTAATAATAAATAGAGAAAAAAACCTTCCAGTCAAAAAAATAAAGAGGTGGTAGAATCAAACATTAGAACCTACAGCTGATGCACAGATAGAGAGACAGATAGATAAGGAGGTAGACAATTTGCTTTTTCATGACTAGCAAGTTTCATGAAGTATGTATCTGAAAACCCAGCCAATCTGTTTTATGCTGTTAATTGCTTTATACCCATTTCCAATAGTGGCAAAGCAATAAAAGAGGCATTTGCAAGGCAGTGACAAGCTATAATAATCAGAATAATAGGAATATCATCACCAGACATAAAGGTTTCTCAGAATCCTTTAAATTATGTATGTTCCCAGACTACATCAGAGTGGAAATTGTATTTCTGATACCAAGTCAAAAGAAACTTGAAGTTTTGTCCACAGCCATCTGCCGGGCGTTTCAAAGAGGGTGCGAGGGAGGGCCCTGTACTATCATGGCACAATAGCGTGTGGGCTTTTGGGACATGCCCCTTACACACACATACAATCCCACAGGCTTTCAGGGACACCCCAGTGACTCATTATTATTCACTTGAGGAAAAAGGCGTGATATGCCACGGATTTTTTGTAAACTTTTTGCTGTGCTTGCACTACCTGCCTCGTCTCAAAGCCCTTGACGTGGTGTGGGGCTTTCCACCCCTCAATGAATTAATGGGATCTCTCTTGTCTCCAGCAAGCACAGCGGGGTGCTTTTCCACCACATCTGTAGTCATTTATCCCAGGCACAGAGGCAGAGAAGCGTGCCGAGGTGTACATTACATATAGGGAGACAGAGAAAGGGTGCCCAGCGGTGCAGCATTCGGGACAGGCTGGAGCGGGGTGCCGCGGATCCTCCCTACAGAGAGGAGAGGGCTGGGGCGCTCCCGCCCCGCTAGTCGGGAATCGCAGTTCTGCCTGCGGGGGCGGAACGGTGTTCCCATTCGCCTTCGCCTTTCCCCAGGAAAACTTTTCTCTTTTCCTGGGGCCACCGCCCCGTGTCCCACTCCCGCTGGCCATAAGGGCGCCGTAGCCGCCCAGCGCCCCCCTACGCGCCGCACCTCCGGCTCCAGAGGTGGGTTCGGCACCGTCCCGCCCTTCTACCGGCTGCCTCCCCACCAAGCCCCACCGGGTCGGGTCTGTCTGTGGTACTCACGCTGCTGTTGTGCCCGGACCAGTGCACCATGGCTTGGTTGTGCGCCGCATCCCCGGTGAGCGCGAAGGTGGTGCTGCTCAGCCTC